>NC_134485.1:93771929-93981929 GCF_040206685.1 Ascaphus truei
AATGTCACTGGAAACTGAACTAAAGAGCAAACAAGGGTATCAAATAATAACCTAACAAATACATACGGTGATACAGGTAAGCTAAATAATACAGATACCCCCCTTGAAATAATAACCTAACAAATACATAAGGTGATACAGGTAAGCTAAATAATACAGATACCCCCCTTATGTGTATATATATGTATGTAACGTATTTTCTGGCCTAGCCTGACCCACCGAATCTCACATTGGCCCCTGTGGTCTAACCAGTCCCCATTACATGGTCGTGTCTGGTGGTGCACGTGTTGGCAACAGGACTCCTGAGTCTCCCGCATGATGTTGTGTGGGGATTGCCAACCCAGACAGGCAGCTGCGGTAGTGTGCATGAGTCCTACCTACATACAGTGCAGCGCCTCCACCTCATCAGGATCTCTGAGTCCGCAGGAAGATGTGACTGATGAGGAACTCCTCTGTGGTGCCTCCTCCTGTGCAAGAACTTCACACCCACACAGCAAGGATTTGTTGAACTTGAGCATCTTTATTGTAGTTGCAGTATGGGCTAGCTGCCCCTCGCAGTGATTGACTCAGCCGCACATCTCGGCGCGTGATCCCTTCAAAGGTACACCCTCCCAATGAAGTGGGATCCCTTCTCCCCTCAGGGAGATCACCCCTATGCCAGGTCCCTGGACACAGTATGGCGTTAACAACTTGATAATGATTTATCAGTACAGGGCCACTAGTTACCGCACTAGCACCCTCTTTCCCCAGGTCTCAACGCAGACCTGCTCCTTACTCCAGCACACTAACTTTGAGCAGTGCTGTGCCTTATATCTCTCAGGAGGCGGGCACATCTCTGATGTCACTAATGGTGGACTCAGAGTATGTAGCCACTCCCATCCAAACATAGGGCACCTCACCAGGGTGAGAGGGCAAACCTCCATGATTACTGCTGGCATCCCTCTTACTTACCAGGCCTTACTGCCAGCAGGAGAGGAAACTGCAGTCCATTTTACATCATGGCTACATTCTCCCCCTGGTGAATCCCAACGCCCGTCTGGGACCTAAATTTGTTGTACCTTCTCCGGGAAGCACTGAAAAACAGAACACATAATTGGTAACAACATTTGAACTTCACAGTAAAGGGTATCGCACAAAGCACGCCCTGACCAGCAGGCACTAACTCGCGCAACATCTGTCCTGTACCTCCTAGTAATAGTGACGTGGGTCGGGTTTCTTAACCTCCCATCCCCCCATATCCAGGACCATGATGCAGTACTCACGAGGTAGCCCATTTTCTGGTCTGTATACTACCTTATGCTTGTAAATGTTCCGCCCTATGCTCCATACCCACATAAGCTGTGCGATCCTCTCCTCTGCCTTGTGCCCAGTAATGGCGCCACCCTTGTTAACCATATATAACTCTATGGTTTCGCGCAACCACCTATCCCTGTTGTCCTCAATTTCCTGCATGAGGGGTTCAGGGACATACGGATACTTCAGGCCCTGGGAGTTTTTATACTTCGTGATAATGGCCCTCTCCACTCTACTTACACGGGTCAATTTGGCATTACCTGCCTTCCCGGGTAACACCCACGATAGGGGCTCATCCGGTCCTACCGGATCCGTTAACCTACTGGAGCCCATGTTATGATGGCGAATCTGGTACCACCGCTCCTGCATTTCCCTTTTCCGCTCTTCCGCCGTAAACTCCCCACGAGCCCACCAGTAGTCGACCACATCCTCTCTCTCTCTAGTAGGAACTGAGTACGGTACAACCAACCCACATAGCCTTCAAATAAGGAGGCCCACCACCGGGTCTCCCTAAACTCTTCAGGGGCAGATTCTATGGAGTCCCCTTCCTCTTGCTCTCCCCAGGAGGACACCCCAGATGTCCCGGTAGATCGGGAATTAGGCCGCCCCACACGTTTGGGCCTATTCTCTAGCGTTACGCTCACCACGCTAGGGCACCCGCTAGAAATTGACACTTCCCGCGAATAACCCCCACCCAACGACCCATCATCCGATGTGAAACCCCCCAGTCTCTCTCCAGTCCGTTCTTCGGAGGTACCCTGGGACCCTCTGGACATCCCCAAACTTGACGAGGACCCCCGGGAAAACGTGACCGGGACTGGGGCTTTAGCTAAGGCGTGGGGTTGGGCATAAGGGTGAAATATGGGTATCTGCTGGGTTCCGACCCGCTCAATCCCACTACATTGTCCAGAGTTACCGCAAGGGCTCTCCGCTGGTCGGGTCTCACCGCTCTCCTTTCTCGCCGCCTGCCAACTCTTCTTGGGAGCGGGCGATCGGGAAGCACTGCCCGATCCACGATGCGTAGTCGTCTCTCCAGTGGGTCTGCCACGCCCGCCGGAAGTGACGTCATCTATGAGGCTGGACGCTCCGCCATCTTTGGATGGGTCCCCAAGCGGGACCTCTTCCTCCACCGACGACATCTGGAAGTTCCGCTTGGTTCGGCCGCCACGCCTGGGCCTGGTAACACCTTTCCTCCGCCGAGGTCGCCGTCAGCGTCAGGTAAGAACAAGGACTGCTCTTACCGCTCCGGGGTGTGGGTGTGGATCGACCCTCACCACTGGACCCGCCGGTCCCTGGAATCGAAGGACTCCGTCTCTCGGTCTTTCGCGGCACTGGTGACACCCAGCTCCGTTCACCAATAGCTCCGGTAAGTGGCATTTTTCTCCCGTTACCGCCACAGGAGGTTGATGATTGCCGAATCACCACACCGAAAAACACCATGGGTTCCTCGTCCGAGGAATCCACTTCTACCTTGCTTGAGGTCACCGGTCGGGGTGACCATCGCTTAGTCTCTTGGCCGGTACACTGACCACTAGCTTCTCTCTCCGCGGGCTCGGTTTTGGCAACCGGCCCCGATCCCCATTCTCCGGGATCCGCACCTTCCCTCCACAGCGCACCGGGAAGCTCGGCTGACAGCATAGCCGCATCTCTCACTGCTTCGACGGCCTGGTAGGGCACAAAATTAGGCATGGGCCACATGTACTGGAGGCCACAGTGCGGGCAGCGCGCCGCTGTACCCACGGTACCACCGGGTAGTCTGCACTGCAAGCAGAGGCACGCCACTGTCTAAGTGCCCGCCACCCGAATCACCAGGAAGCCTCCTGTTGCCGAATAGGGTTGGGTGGAGACCATGGTATTTTCTTCCTGCTTACAGGCCATAGTCACGATAGGAGGTACTCACAGTAACGGTCTGTTCAGCGTACTGGCTCCCCGTGACTGACGAGCAGGGGTTGGATTGCCAACCACTCCCTTGACTAGCTCCACCCTCATCTGACAAAGCTGAAAACCACCCCCACTTGTGGAGATTATGGGAGGGTCCCACAGTCTTATAGGATGTCCCGGAATTAGGGCTGTACTTTTCACAGTCCGGGGGGGCGCGGCTTCAGGTTTCACGCCAACACCCGAGCACCACTCCTTATTTGGCGCCATCCCCGAACAAATTTTCTCAGCCTCTTTGTCCTTTCCTTCACAGGCAGCACCAATTACAGGGATTACTTTCTGTAAGGGTGTGGCCGGCTCACCAGCTCCTCGTTCGGCAGGATCCGTTCCCACTGGGCACAGTTGGAAACCACTCCCCCTGGTTGAGATTAGGGGGAGGTCCCACAGGTTGATCGGTGGACTCAGCACTGGGGCTGAGTTAGTCATTGTCCATGAGGGCGCGGCCTCAGGTTTCGCGCCATACCCCCCAGCAGGGTGGGGTTTTCCCGTTGGCGCCACTCCTGGCCAACTTTCTGTAAGTCCAGAATCTGCAGGATTTTCTGCACTTGCTCCACGCGGTCTCCCAGGGAAGCGGGAGCCGCCATTTTGGGTTGCACTGTCAGTCTCTTTGAGCGGTGAGGTAGCGTTTAACTGTTTGTATGCCGACTGACAGTCAATCTCATAATGTTTTCCACAAATCACGGTAATGTCCTCCTCGGTGTCCTCAGGGGTAGTACCCCTAGTTCCTAGGCAGGACCAAAACGGCGCGGCCACAGCTTTCGCGCCACTCCACAACAGGCTTGCCAAAGTCACATCAGTAGCTTGCTCTTCAGTGGAACGCACACCACATGCGCTCCCTCCATCGGCCTCCGTCCGCCATTTTGGACCTTCCGCACCGCGCGGATCCTCCACTCTTGCGGTCGCCATTTCGTTGTTGTACTTGCGGTTATTGTACATGGAGATCCTCTCTGCGGGGCAGCTACCACACCGGTACAATAAAGATTACCTTGATGCACCTCCTGGTGTACCTAATGTAGATCTGACTCGTGTTTGCACTACCTCAGGCTAGGCTCACTCTTTCTGTGTCTGCTGTATCTCCTTCCTCCCAGTCTGTGCTCCCTTCGGTAAGTGGTCTGGAATGGGCTAGAGTACTCTGGCTCTTCCATGCAGTATTTGGGCGTCTACCTACTGTTGGCTAGCCTAGCGCAGACCCTTTCCAGAATTCCTGACCTTGTTAACAGGCTATCCCTCCAGGCATCCTATCAACTAGCACTGCCTCAAGGTGACTAGAACAGCTATAGCCCCTCTCCAAACCTCCAACTCCTTTCAGGCCCCTAGGTCGTCCCTGCGAGCTGACTATACTCCATCAGCCCCCTGACTACTCCTAGGTCCGTCCCAACACAGCACAAAGTGGCAGCATACACTCTCCCTGTTTCCCAGTGTGCCTAGCAAAAGCCTGTCCTGTTGACAGGTATCTCAGCAGTGCCTCCAAATGTAACGGATTTTCTGGCCTAGCCTGACCCACCCAATCTCACATTGGCTCCTGTGGTCTAACCAGTCCCCATTACATGGTCGTGTCTGGTGGTGCACCTGTTGGCAACAGGACTCCTGAGTCTCCCGCATGATGTTGTGTGGGGATTGCCAACCCAGACAGGCAGCTGAGGTAGTGTGCATGAGTCCTACCTACATACAGTGCAGCGCCTCCACCTCATCAGGATCTCTGCATCCGCAGGAAGATGTGACTGATGAGGAACTCCTCTGTGATGCCTCCTCCTGTGCAAGAACTTCACACCCACACAGCAAGGATTTGTTGAACTTGAGCATCTTTATTGTAGTTGCGGTATGGGCTAGCTGCCCCTCGCAGTGATTGACTCAGCCGCACATCTCGGCGCGTGATCCCTTCAAAGGTACACCCTCCCAATGAAGTGGGATCCCCTCTCCCCTCAGGGAGATCACCCCTGTGCCAGGTCCCTGGACACAGTATGGCGTTAACAACTTGATGCTGATTTATCAGTATAGGGCCACTAGTTACCGCACTAGCGCCCTCTTTCCCCAGGTCTCAACGCAGACCTGCTCCTTACTCCAACACACTAACTTTGAGCAGTGCTGTGCCTTATATCTCTCAGGAAGCGGGCACATCTCTGATGTCACTAATGGTGGACTCAGAGTATGTAGCCACTCCCATCCACACATAGGGCACCTCACCAGGGTGTGAGGGCAAACCTCCATGATTTCTGCTGGCATCCCTGTTACTTACCAGGCCTTACTGCCAGCAGGAGAGGAAACTGCAGTCCATTTTACAGCATGGCTACATATATATTAATATATGAACTACTTTGGGGTTTTTAAAGTTTATTTTTTTTTCAAGTAAAAAAAATAAAAATAAAAGCAGCACTATGATTGGCTGCTATTTCCTCTTCTCTGATTTGCTAAGGAAAGCTACCATCTCTTTAGTGCTCAATGACCCACGTGATGCCGTCGCTAGGAGTAAACGCAATTTCCCCTGCCGCCCTGAAAAGCTGTCGTGCAGAGCAGGAGGAAATTGCGCATCACGGCAGCAACTGGGACCGGAGGTACTGGGGGCGGAGTTTCAGCGCACAGCGCACGCCGAGACGTGCGCTGTAGTAATTACTGGGACCACAGCCTTAGGAGGTCTCCCTCCTGCTTCCACAATTGCAAACAAGATTTTCAGTAACATGACAGTGTACCTTGTATTCCTAATCAATATGTATACCTCTGCAGCATAATGTCTGGTTGCTGTACAATGTATTTCATTGACTAGCATACATAATGCACAGCAGCAGCTCTTTGTGTTTAAGACTCTATTTTAGAAGGCATAATAGTAGCCCTCTGTCTCTGAAATGAAGAGGGGCTACACTTGTTAGCTACAGTAGATTGTTAGAGTTTATACCAATTAAGACTTGATGCAGAAAAACTAGGTCATGTTTTCATAATGGGTTATTTTAATTATCTGGACATAGGACAGGACCTTTACTGGATATGGTAACATCAAACAATATAGAATTAATAAATATTCAAGTCAGGGAAAATTGTGGAAACAGATATCAGAACATGGTCTAATTTCAAATAAATAATCAAGAACCATTATTATACTAGTTCAACAAAGACTTAAAATTTTAGAATGGCAGATTTGAATAAATGTATAAGATAACTGGGCGATCTTTAAAACATTGTTGTTCGATAAGTACATTTGTCAGTGTACAGTATACCCTTGGGTAATAAATATAAAATAAACAAGCCTACACCAATGTGGCTAAATAAACAGGTAGGGAAGCAAATGGAAAGGAAGAGAAAGGCATTTAAATTCTTAAAGTCAGAAGGGACAAAAGCATCATATGGTATCAGAATTATAAGGAATGTAACAAAAGTTGCAAAAGGGCAATCAGATTAGAAAAAAAATGAAAACGAAAAAAGGATTGCAATAGAAAGTAAGATCAACCCTAAAAGCATATTAAGTACCTCAATAACAAAAAGAAGAGAACATTCAATATAGGACCCTTCCAGTGTGATGTGGGCAGGCACATTACTGGTCAAAAGCAAAAGGCAGAGGTACTGTAGTAGCGTTAATTGAAAAAAATATTGCAACAGTGGGAAGCCACAACCTTAATATTAATTAGCAATTAGTTAACTGAGAAAGAAGTGCATAGGCAGCTTGATACAACTAAATAATGCATCTGGCCCTGACATATATGGAGTCAAGAATTCTTAAGAAGTGATATTCAGAAATAGCCAAACCATTATATTTCATATTTAAGGACTCCATTTCCACAAGTTCAGTACCACAAAATTGGCACAAAGAAGACGTAGTGCCTATATTTAAAAAGGAAGTTAGATAACAACTTGGTATTACTGACCTGTAAGCCTGACATGTATACTGTGGTAGCTACTTAAAGGTGTTGTACAGGATAATATTCAGGAATACAACATGGATAAAAAAAAATATTAGTAATAGTCAGCATGGATTTATGAAGGATAGGTTTTGCCAAACTTACCTTATTAATTTATTTGAGGAGGTAAGAAGGAATTTAGACCAAGGTACTGCAGTTCATGTGGTCTTCCTAGATATTTCAAAGGCTTTTGATATGATAGCCCATGTATCCTTAATTAGCGTTTTCCTATGACTTCCATTTTGTATTTCTCTCCATTTTATATGTAAAATCCCCGGTAGTTGCTCTGGGGATATCAACTGCTCTCTTATTCTAGGCATGAGTAATAGCTGTTTCCAGTTATCCAATCTCCTACATGTCTTGCTACACAGGCCAGATTATATATTCTAATATTAGGCAAATTAAGCTCCCCCATTATTTCTTCAGTCATAATTTATTAATAGCCATTCTATTTCTCCCTTTTCCTCCAGATAAACGAAGAAATTGCCTTATTTAGCATTTTAACATTGGAGTGTTTCAATAATATTGGTTGAATCAAACAAAAAAGAGAGAATCAAGAACGTGCAATTTGGGATGCACCTAATCCAAGGGGACATGAAAAAAGGCCAATGAAAGCATGGTTGCTACAGGCAGGGCACCTAGTCAAGGTAATAACATGAATGGAAAATGGGGGAAGCCGAGCATATCCAAAAAAGATGCATAAGAATTCATGCAAAATTAATTTAATGACTAAAAACAGTCACAAAAATCCAACATTTTGGTGCTGACCACCTTCATCAGGATTTAATGATACCAATACTATTGGTAACATCTGTAGAGGGTAAATTAATCTTGTGAAACTGATCATTTTAACCATCTGACATTTGCCGGACAAATTAAGTGGTACATTTTTCCATCCCTCTAATTCTGTGATTATTTTTGTAAAAATAGTGGTTTTCTACAGTAGTTACCTTGAATATGCATTTTTCTTCTCATTTCATATTGTTTTTACTTGATAGGATTAGTATTTTCCCATTTCTAAGAGATGTAATAGAATTTTGTATCTCTTCAATTGTTATAGAAGCATCTAACATCAACTGCTCTTCTCTGTCTAACTAAGGCTAAGTCCCCACTGGTGATGAGCGTGCTCATGTTTGGAGAGTGCTCCAAGCATGAGCGCCGGGTGTCCTGTTGTACGCAGGCACGGGGGAGGGGGGGCATTGTGTGGAGTTGAGCGCGTGGGTAAGTATAGATTTTTTGTTTATCTAAGCGCGGATCGCGGCTGAGCGTGTGTGCACGCGCACAAGCGCCTTGTGCACCGCGTGAGCAGGGACTTACATATATCTATATATGTAAGTCTCCTCCGCAAGCACCACCCGCTCAGCGCCAGCGGGGACTTATCCTTAGGGAGATTCATTTTTCCCAGAAAACCACACTGTGCCTCTTCATCTATATTGCTTTTACTATATACTGTAAATCTTGGTAGAAATTTTGAAAAAACTTATTTACCTCTCTATGATTAGTTGTGATATCTCCCGATTTTTCCCTTATTCTCAGAATATGGTTTGACTTCATAGGTTTTCTAGCATTATTGTCTAAAAGTTTCCCTGCTTTATTTCCAAATTTGTAAAAGGTTAGATCTCTAAACGGCATTTTCCTTTGTTCTTTTCTATGTAGTCAACCCTCACTTATATCCCTGGCTCTCATATAACTGTCTCTGTTATCTGTAGTGGGATTTATCTTAAAATCACAGAATCTATTATTGAACTATTTGCTAGCCTTAGAGAACTCCAAATCAATCTCCTTCCTTCTATTATTTATTTATTCAATTATTTTCCCTCTTAAAACTGCCTTCCCAGTCTCCTAAAATAACTTTCCTGGTTTGCAATGAGCCGCATTAGTTTCATTAACATAAAACCAATTATTTTGAAGATATGCTTTAAATTCTTCGTTATTATACAAGTAAGAAGGAAATCTCCATATTCTATCTCCACCCACTCTTTGTCCCATATTAACCTCCACCCATACTGGGGCATGATCTGAGATGATTATATGTTTCATTTCAGTATCTGTGACCTTCCCCACTACCTGACTATTGGCAAAAATATAATCTATTCTGGAGAATGAATTATGTAGGTGTGAGAAAAAAGTGTATTCTCTTCCCAAAGGGTTAAACATTAGCCAGTAGTCTTCCAGACCCAAAATATCCTTAAACCCCTGTGAACATTTTTGCGCCAGTTTTAACCTTGATTTTCCTTGAATATAAACTGATTTATCCATAAATGGATCCATTACCTAGTTAAAATCCCCTCCTACTATCAAATTACTGTTGTTTCCAGTGAGTATAGTATCAGTCACAGTATGGACCAAATTTTGATCATATTCATTTGGGCCATAAACATTATATATCTTTAATTCCTCATTATATATTCTGAAAAGGCATTGTACCATTTATCCCTCCACATCCCGAGATAACTTCGTAAGGCAAAGATTTGGTTATTAAGATGTCCACGCCTCTTTTTTTCCCTACTGCTGGGGAATATATACGTTTACCCACTCAGTCTCTTCTAAGTATTTCACTTTCTGTCGCATCTAGATGAGTTTCCTGGAATAATGCAACTTCGGCTTTAAGAACTTAAGGTGTTTCAGAATTTTATTTCTTTTAATAGGGGAAATAATTCCTTTAACATTCCATGGAATAATTCTCATAAGGAACTTACACTCTCAAAGGATATACCAAGTGAAGCTATTCATAATTTTTAGCACAGTGGAGAGACAGTCGGGATAAACAGCCAAGTGTGGCATGTAAAATACATAACAAAAAGAAAAACAAAAAAACATAAAACTAACCCAACAAAACACAACAAATAACAGAAATCTTAACATATGTCGACTTCCCTTTTTTTCATAAGTACAAATTCTATCAAGTTTTACTTTCCCTTCAGTTCCCCCAGCCCCGCCCTTCTACTTACTGAACAATACAGTGCACTGGTCTAATCTAATTCTAACACCTGAGCTTCTAACACATTAAACTATGTATAATTATATTATAGCAGATTGCTATATTTGCAATCATTTCTTGCAAAATTAACTCTGCAAATATTGAACATATATATCTGCATGGTTAAAATCTACATAGAGTCTCAAACTATATAGGAGCAGTTGGAAAAATCAGCCCCCATATATACTCATTATAACAAAAAGACCCATAATTACATCTTGAGACTTAAACAAGGTATCTGCTGCTGCAATCAGCTCTGTGTGATATCCTCACTGTGACCTCGTTGGTGGATTATGATCCTGTGCTCCCCTCTGAACACGCTCTCCTCGCCTGTCTTCAATATCTTTGTGGTGCTCACGAGTGTACTTTTCAGCTTCCCTGGCCTCTGTGAAGATTTTTTCTCCATTCGCCGTGAAAAGTCGCAGAGTGGCTGGAAACCCCAAAGTAAATGTCTTGTTTTGTTGAAACAAAGAGCTACAAAGTTTTGCCAAACTCTCTCCATTTGTTAGAGATGACCACCAAATAAACCTGGAAAATTAATATCTTGGATCGCTTGTATGCAATTCCTCCTGAGTCCTAAGCTTGCAGAAGTCTGTTTTTTCCACTAAAGTCCAGCAATTTAGCCATCACTGCTCTTGGTCTTTGATATTTTGCTGGACCCAGCCTATGGGCTCTTTCTACTTTGATGGTCGCCAAATCCAAAGGTAACCCCAAAATCTCCGGAGGCCATTTTGAGCAGAAATCCATAAGTTGATATGGTTTTACAGACTCCGGTAATCCAATAATTCTTATATTGCTTCTCCTGGATCTAGTCTCAATATCATCTACATTTCCCTCCAAGGCTTGATATTCTTTTTTAGTTCCTGCACTTCTGACTGAATTTCTCCCAGATCATCTTGCAAATCTCCCACTCTGGCCTCCACCTCCCCCAATCTTACATTTTGCAAGGAGAGTTCCTCATCAAAATCTTCAAGGGACTTCTGAAGGGAGTCAAACCTTTTATTTACTGCAGGCATTGATTCTTTTTAAAACGCTTTAGCCATAGCAGCATAGTCAGTGTCTGTCTCTTTAAGGGCTGTATCCTGATGTTGCTCCTCTATCTCGCCCTGCTGCCTTGTAACTCTTGTGATAGGGGCCATTTTAGGAGATTCTGTCACTTTTTTCAGCTCTCTTTTGCTTAGCTGTTCCAGTTGATTTGCTTCCCAGATAGCTTGCTGGTCATGGTGATCCAGGTTCTGCACTGTGGATCACTGTGTTTTTTCCCCCTTTATTATTGATTTTTTCTTGCGCAATTTTGCTTTGCAGAGCGAGGCTCACGGGAGTTTAGCAATCTGTGTCTATCCTCACTGGTGCCATACCAGGAAGTCATGATAAGATCACATGTTGCATTAAATGTGGTATGAATGGAAGGGAAGAATGCATAATTTTGCCACTTTATAATGCAATAGTAAGACCACGCCTTGAATATGGAGTACGGTTTTGGGCATCACTCCATAAACTAGAAAAATCACAGAGAAGAGCCACCAAATTAATAAAGCTTTAAAAATAACTATTCATTCCAAGGGCAGCATAAATTACACAGGGTCATCCCTTAAGGTTGGAGGAAAGAATCTTTCCCCACCATCAAATTAAAATATTCTTTACAGTAATGGCATATACAATTAAATGGGGAATTCATTACTCATGGAGACCGTGATGGCAGATACAATATATATCTTCCAAAAAAAGTTGGACATCTTTATTTAGAAAGGAAAGGTTCTGTATACAATGATATAAAACAAGTAAACATAATATTGATTGATGCAGTGAGAAATCTGATTGCTATTATCAGAGTCTGGAATAAATGTATTTGTACTGTGTTGAGACATCATCGTATAATGTTTCACTTGTTTTTTTTTGTTTGCTTTCCTCTGAGTCAATGTCATGTTAATACAAACATAGGATATCTAATTTAACATAGTTGAACTCGATGGACATATGTAATTTTTCAATCTCATGTACTATGTA
This sequence comes from Ascaphus truei, assembly GCF_040206685.1. Lineage (NCBI taxonomy): Eukaryota > Metazoa > Chordata > Amphibia > Anura > Ascaphidae > Ascaphus > Ascaphus truei. Next base: position 93,784,035 of record NC_134485.1, read on the forward strand.
ACTATGTAAATATTCTTATAATATGTAAGCATTGTCTAAATTATCCTTTATCCAATATACCTCTCTAAGGGTCCGATTAATGAATGGCTGTTCATTACACAGTTTTAATATGTCCAAACCATGTACTTTAAGTTATGATTTGATAACGGTGCATTCCTTTTATTGTGATCTTTTGTGTACATTTTATAATAAAAATGTAAATTGCATGCCTATATAGATTTTTTTTGTGCTTTGAGTTTTGGTCCTGCACTTTGAAAGCCTCATTGATATTGTTTGGCATTTACGGGCTTGCTTTCATCAGTATGCACACTCAGTACTTAATTACTTACTTGCTTACTAGATTATCCAAAAATTATATTATCAAGAAAACATCTACCCAGACAAAATGTTAACTATTCAAAAGTCTGTTAAAATTAGTGGCGTCATTAAACCATTCTTGAGTAAGCATTCTTTCATTCTTTTTGCTCTCACCAATTTTATACACTAAAAAATAAAATTGCTTATTAACATATTCTGTTTGTAACCGAGTGAGAGACAGATTTTCTGTAAACTGAATGGTAAAGTGAGTCATTTTTCCTGCATAATGATGACTAGGTTAATACCTGTTTTACTTATAGGCGCAGCTGGAGATAATTGATGACAGATAGTATGTCCTAAAATCTGCTGTCCTTGGTTTCCTTTAAAGCTGCAGACCAAGCAATATCCTGCATGTGTGTTTTTTTAAATAAATCAGTTCTGTACTATGAGAAAAAACTTGTAGCATTTAAAAAAAACTCTGATTTACATTTTTAATGTATTTTAATGTAACAAGTCTTTTTTGTTTCAATAGCAACCATTTACAAAGTCAGAGATACTGAGTCAATACTCCGCTGTAGCCATGAAGTGAACCCTCAAGCCGAGTCTTTGCCGATCGATCACAGGAGAATGGATCGATCGGCAACTTAGTTAATTTATAAATGTATTTATTTATGAATAAATAAATTACTTATCATTGTGTGGATTGTATTCATGCACATACTGTATTAAAGAGGATTTTTTTTTAAATGGCAGCTTGAACTGCTGCTTTTAAAGCTGTAAGAAGGCAGTGTGGGGGAAAGCTATGACAAAACTGACGTTAGAAGGATACACAAAAAGATCAACACAGATGCAAAGTTGTTTCAAAACAGATGGATCAGAGTTCTCCCGAAAAACATGTGATTGTTGCTAGCAGGTTACCTGATTTGCTGGCTTCCTAACTGTTATGTAAAGTAAGACAACATCTACAGTATTTCGGCGGATCTCTAGAAACTAGTATATTTTACTTGTTATATATTTTATTTTATTAACAAAAATTATCAGTATTTCTTTCACTCATTTCTTATTGAAGAAACAAAAAAAGTACTTATGTTCATGGGTAGCATATAAAAGACAGGGGTGGGGAAGAACATAAAAGAAAAGGGAAAAAAGTAGAGAGTGGGAAGGGGTGATGAACATAGAGATGTAGCAGATGTAGGTCTGACCCTTTTTTGCATACAGCTAATTCAAAGACAAAGGTGTCTGCTCCTGCTAACGTGTTGTGTTCCTCTACAATACGCCAATGGGAGCAATAATGTCTGCTACATTTGTATCGGCTATTATATTTATATAGAGTATAAATGCTATTTGTTACACTGTTAGTGTATGAGTCCAGAGAGGAATCTGGGGCTCAAAAAGTGCTCTGAGACAGAGATATGGAAAAAAAAATTACTTATAAATTCTTTTTGAAAGAGTATTCCCTTAGAAATGTCTGTGTACAGCATACAGGTGTTGGGCGAGTTAATAGTGAAGATAGCGCCTACCTGGTTCTTTCTCTATGAGAATATGCAACAACCAGGAAAAGATGATACACAAATTCCTTCTCAGAACCTTAAAGGCTGGGACCCGCTGCGCCCGGCGGCGCGGGCGGTCGCACGAGCGTTCCCCACCAGCAGGGGAATCCTCCCGAGCCGGTCCCAGTCCCTCCACCCCGCACAGCTCACTACACGCTGTGACGCGTCAGCCACCAGGGGATTCAAGAGAATTGTAAGCCCAAGCGGCGACGCGTCACGTGGTGTGGCTGTGAGCCAATGAGGAGGGGAGGCTTCGGGGAGCGGGGAGGAGAGAGTGGGGGGAAAGCAGCGATTTTAAATAAACTCTGCAGCACCAAGGAAGTCCCCCCTGCTCCCTCCCACAGACTCTCTCCTCTTGGGGAGGGGATCCCCCTTCTGATTCCCCCCTGCTCTGATCCCCCGGGCTCCGATTCACCCCCCGTGTGTATTTGTGAGTGAGCGCGTCAGTGCCTGTCTGTGTGTGTGTATGTGTGTGCCTGAGTGCCCGAGTGCCTGTCTGTGTGTGTGAGCGGCTGAGGATTTGAGGGGCTAAACAGTTGAGGGGCTGAACAGTTGGGGGGCTGAGGGGCTAAACAGTTGAGGGGCTGAGGGGCTGAACAGTTGAGGGGCTGAATGGCGTGAGGGGTGGTCCCGCCCCCTCACGTCATGGCCGCGCTCCCCTGTCATGGCCGCGCCCCTCCGACCCCCGCTGCAAAAATGATCCCTTTGGACTGGGAAAAGCCCCAAGTGCTTCTCCACGCGCCGCCTGTCTGCAGTGCGGGCGCGTGGTCTGAGGCAGCAGGGCCTTAGCCTAAGGTTCATAAACTTAGCCCCTCTCAGTGAGTAAATACTTGAATAATCAACAGGACTCGCATGCTACAGTTTGAAAGATCGTTGGTTCAGTGAATCTGCTTCAGATACTTGTGTGCGAATTCACCAGAGTACTGGAACAAATGGCAAAAGCCGTGAAGATGCAATGCACTACCATGCAAAATAAGTTGCAGATTGGTACATGTACCATGATATCCTATGTGATGCTTTTCCTTGTGACGTCATCAAAAAAGGAGGTAAGATAGCAAATCAGGAAGCATGCCTCATCCCTTTTTGATGATGTCACAGCACTCCAAAAAAGGAAAGGCATAACATGGTATATCTAGCAATCCGATTGCTTGGTGTACCATGTGATGGCTGCCATTTTGTTTTTTGCTGAAGTGACGTCATATTAAAGGGATGGAAGCATATACTACTTAATTGGCTGGTTTCCCTCCCTTTTTGATGATGTCACATCATTAAAAAAATGGAACCTTTTCACATGGTAACCAACCAATTAGATTGGGGGTGTAACATTTCACACTCACATGTGACATCACAGGCCTTATTTAAGTCCTGTACCATCTCATTTGAAGCCAAGAAGACTGGGGGGAACATCTCTGGCCCCTTTTGGATTACACAGCAGAGAAGACAAAAGAATAGAAAGAAGAAAGAAGGAAATAACTTAACAACAGAGTATTGTATCAGGGGGTCTACTGAACTGAACCGCATTAATTTCAGCCACGGGAACACCCTGCTTCCTGAGTTACAGACCCCGGTATGGGTTGCCAATATCTCCCTGCATTGTTTAAATGTCCCGTGTAACGTGACATTTAAACACACAGGGCATACCGGCACCCCATACCGGGCCTGTAACTCAGGAAGCAGGTGGTCCCCAAGGCTGAAATTAACGCAGTTCAGCTCAGAAGACCCCCTGCTTCAATACTGTGTTATTAAAATTAACATTAAAACAGCACGATTGCCTGAAAGAGCTGTGCACGGAGATGTAGCTCTTTCCGTGCAGCTCTTCCAGGCTGCAGTTTAAGCAAACACAAGTCGTGCGATAAGTCTTTGAAAAACAAAGTAGTGCAGTATTTACCGAACTTTAAAAGATGGTGATTTAAGCAATCCGCAGTCACCAGGGGCAAGGGGAAAGTTTGAAAAGAGATCTAGCTAGTTGGCAGAGTCTCTAAAGGGAGACATGGAAAGACATGTGTGTAGAGAACTTAATTACGAAATAAAGTACGTTATACCAGACATTGGGATAATATGCAAGAATGCGCCGGGGGTGGGCAGAAGCTCCTCCATCCGGGCAGTGGACTTGCGCTGACAACCTATGGGGACTGAGACTGCTAAACCCATAGGTGAAGACCCAGGGGAAGGGAGGCTCCAGGAGGGTAGGAGCATTAGCCCCCCAGGAGGAGGAAGAAGGAGGGAGGCTTGTTGCCCCTGGGCAGATGAGATTGGGTCCGGAAGGATCAAATACAGCTCATTCCAGTTGTTGTTTATTGTGTTGGAGTTGTTAGGTGTTGTTTTGTTTTCCTTGCCTATCCCTGTGTGTTTCCCCTCCCCCAGTCCCCCAAGTTGCTGGTCACCGTTGGAAGAGGTCGCAAGGCAAGAAGAGAAGTGGAGGTGGCGGATCTTTGGGCGGGACCCGAAAGTATGTTGCAGTGGGTAAGCAGATCCACTAAAGCACCGACATGGCAGTAACATGTGTGTCACACAATGTTAGAGGTTTTAACAGCCCTCAGAAATGCTGCATTGCCTTTAAGGAGTATAGAAATAGAAAAGCTGATGTGATATTTCTACAGGAGACTCACGTCAGAACTAGAAATAACCCGAGTTTCCTAGACGGGCACTTCCGCCAGTTCTATCTGGCCTCAGCGGCAGAGAAAAAGAAGGGGGTGGCGATACTGCTCCACAATAATTTGCCGTTTAAAGTAGGGAAAATCAAAAGAGACATAGACGGTAGATATCTTATCCTAACAGGAATGATGAATGGGAGTAGTCTGACACTAGCATCGTTATACGCCCCATGTGAAGATGATCCTCAATTTTTTAGGACATTCTTTTCACAGCTGGATAGGGTGGGGGGGGGAGCATAGTAGTGGCGGGAGATTTTAATAAACATTTAGACCCGATATTAGACAGGAACAAACTAAGAAAAATCAAAAGGGGAGGTGTTGAGGCGCTACGTCAGGGTACTAGGGACAGACAACTTGTAGATATCTGGAGGGAACAGCACCCAGGAGAAAGGGGGTTTACTTTTTACTCGCACCCACATGACAGCTACAGCAGGATCGATTACTTCTTTGTGTCGAATAGACTGGTCCCGCAGATCTCCTATTCAGGAATCCATGATATTTCATGGTCAGATCATGCACCAATAGAGCTGCGGTGCTCCCAAATTAGGCTGGCTAGCCCAGGGGCAAACTGGAAACTCAATGAATCATTAATTAAGATCCCAGAGATCGCACAAACTATACGAGAAGCGATCTCACAATTCTTTAAGACGAACAAGGGCAGTGTGGAATCTCACATAACACTGTGGGAGGCTCATAAGGCCACTCTGAGAGGAATTTTTATAAACATAGCGGCGGGGAGGAAAAAAAAGAGAGAAGCCAAAATTAATCAGCTGAGAGAAAAGTTCCATGAACTCTCTATACTACATAACAGGACGGGTAAAGAGAAGACACTGAAGGAGTTGAAAGATGTAAGAATAGAACTTAATCTACTCCTTACCTCCCAGGCTGAAAAGACGTTGAGTTGGACAAAGGGGAAATTTTTTGAAAAGGCGAACAAGCCAGATACCATGCTAGCAAATAAAATCCGCAACAGACAATCCAACTATATAATTCACGCAATTCAGACTAGGGAAGGAAAGTTAACCTCAAATCCCAAACACATAGTTGAGGAGTTTAGAACATATTATGAAGGGTTGTATGATGGGAAGAAGGTGAAACATAACGCTAATATGAGTAAGGCACTAGAGACTTTCCTGGCAGACTTGGATTTGCCCAGGTTGACGAGGTTGGAGCGGGAGTTCCTGGAGAAGGAGTTCACAGCGGAAGGGAGAAGGAGTTCACAGCGGAAGAAATGCTAGAGGTAGTTACTAATCTGAAACCCGCAAAAGCTCCGGGCCCAGATGGATTCTCCAATTAATATTACAAAAAATATATTGGGATTCTGACCCCTTATTTGTTAAAGATGTACAATAATGTCCTGGATGGGGGGGTCGTTCTCGGACCAGATGCTGCAGGCGTCCATCTCGGTGATTCATAAGCAGGGGAAAGACCCCACAAATTGCCCAAGTTATAGGCCGATCTCACTGATTAATTCGGATGTAAAAATCTACTTTAAATTGCTGGCCAATAGATTGAGTACTATTCTACCCAGGCTGATTCACCCGGATCAAGTTGGTTTCATTAAAGGTAGACAAGCGGCCGATAATACCAGAAGGGTTATTGATATTATAGATTACATAAATACCAACAAGATCCCAGGAATTATTTTAAGCTTAGATGCAGAGAAAGCCTTTGATAGAATAGACTGGCCGTACCTGGATGCCACGCTTGCGGCGTTTGGATTGGGGGACAGAGTCTTGAGGGCAATTAAAGCATTATATACGAATCCTATGGCACGGGTAGTTCACCAGGGATTCCCATCAGGTTATCTCAAAATCAAGAGTGGCACAAGACAGGGCTGCCCGTTATCACCCTTGTTGTTTGCCTTATGCATGGAGCCACTAGCAGCCCGGATTAGAGGTAACAGGGATATTACAGGGATCCAAATTCATTCCCAGGAACATAAGACAGCATTGTATGCGGATTATGTCATCCTGACGCTGTCCAGGCCCCTAGTCTCTCTACCCAACCTCTTTGACCTGTTGGAAAAATTTAACAGGATATCAGGATTCAAAATAAATCAGCCGAAATCTGAAGCCATGAGTCTAAATCTCCCAAAAGATACAGAAAAACTAATAGAGATTAATTTTAATTTTAATTGGCAACCCAAAGCAATTAAGTACCTAGGGGTCAATTTGACCAAGGAAGTAAACCTGTTATATAAGGCAAATTATCCCAAACTCTTGCAGTCCCTGAGGAGAGAGTTAGAAGACTGGGCATCGTATGGTATCTCTTGGATTGGAAGAATTTATAGTGTTTGTTCTCATATTATAGAGCGGCCCAATTAAGTCAAATTATCCAATGGCATCTAGATCCGCATATGCGCAGATGGGTGGGCATAGAGCGAACTATGCGCCCCACTAGAAAATTACTAACTTAAGTTAGAAATTACTAACTTAATTTGGTACCCAAAATCTAGGCTCAAAGAGATAAAGAAACCACTAGCCTCAATGAACAACTCGATTGCAATCTGGGAGGCCACTAAATTTAGATGTGATCTGACAACGAGGAACTCGCTGATGACCCCGTTGTGGGGGAACCCAGATTTTGCCCCAGGGATGGAAGAAGGGGGATTCACATGTTGGAGGCAGGGAGGGTATAGGAGATTGAAGGATCTGGAGGGCAGGGACACAATCGAAACATTTACACAACTTCAGTCAGATAAGGACATTCCCAACACGGAATTTTTTAGATACCTCCAGATCAGGGCATTTTATACCAAACACATAAATCGTCCTAAGGTGACAAATTTTGAGGCGCTCTGTGCACGAGGGCACTCCCGCACCAGAACCAAAAGAAAGAGGGAGAAGTGTAGAGATGTGCCTAGCATGACGTTCGATTGAAGATCCACAGTGACCCCCCCCCCATACTCTCTTCCCCAGTGTGTCTTTCCCCCCGTGCATGTTGGATGTGTGAATGGTGTTTGCGTCTTGTCAATTCAGACAGATATGAACAAGTTACAGAACGTATGGAGTGTTTTATAATTTGTGCAAAAATGTCTGTATCTTTTGAAAACTCAATAAAATATAAAGTTGAAATAATAAATGGTGATTTTTCTTAGTGTATACCGTTTTGACACACATTTTTTATAGTGCGGTAAGAAAATATAAACTTGCACTGAATTAATCAAAGTTTAGTGAATAGGCCCCTATGAGTAGAGAGTCAGAGAGAGTGAGAGTTTGAGAGAGAGTTTGAGAGAGAGAGAGAGAGAGAGAGAGAGAGAGAGAGAGAGAGACAGAGAGTGACATAGATGCCACTAGCTTCCCATGTTTTTTGAGCAGGGTGATGTAAAAAAATAAATAAAGGTTAAAAACCCTTTCATTGCCATAACACATTTGGTGTACATGATTGCCTGTGGTCCCTACTGTTGTGAACAGAAGTGGAGGGAGCTCAGATGGCACATTTAACACAGGAAAATTACTAAAAATAGCATGATGTACTTGGTACATGACGTACAGAGTACATCATAAGTGCAGCCTAAAGGTTCATTGCTCTAATTGGAGAAACACATTCTGAATGCTGGTAGGGTCTCAAAAATAGACGCAAATTTGTGGAAAAACTAAAGAGAAATGTACTGTAATGCAGTCTTTTAAACAAAAACGTCAAAGACATAGAAGATCATTTTTACACTCACTTTCCTTAAAGGGATTCTATGGCTGGATTGAGGTCTTTAAATGCTTTCATGGAATGTGAATGTAAAAGGTACCCACTACAATGCTATACTAACTAGATTTCTATTTGTTTTTTTCAACATCCATGCACTTCTTTTTTTCAGACACTGACTGGATTGTAGGGGAAGATTGAATATACTGTATATCCGTTTTGTTTTGTTGTGTTAATTTTTAATTGCGCACATTTTTATAATGTAAAATTTGTACACTTTGGATCACTGATGAAATCATAGGCTGCGTCCATACAGGGGCAGACCGCGCGGACGCGTCCACACGCTGAGCGATCAGACTGCCTAAAGGCAGTGATCGCGTCTATACAGCATGTTGGCGCTTGCGCGCGGAAAGGGGAGAGGGCGCGATGCACTTGAAATCAGACAAAACTGATTTCTCCCGCGATAGGGCGGTCACGTGTGCGGTTCGCCCCAATGAGGGCGAACCAGATCCGTGACATCACTACTGCACCGACACACTTTATTCGAGCAAATACCCGGTATGTACCTGGCAGATACCTGGAATGCGCCGCTCCTCACCTCTGACAAGCCCCGTTGCACTTGCCTTCCCAGCCTGGGTTCATGCCTGGCTGACGGGCGGCTGATCTGTTAAATGATAATGATTAGGATTTAATAGGCTGCAATGCTTCGCGTGTCTACCAGATGGCATAAATTCATGAATTGTAATGCAGTATATATATATGTACTGTGCAGTATTGCAGCCAGCGGGAATAAAATGCTTCAATCCCTGCCGGAAAATAACTCAATGCACTCGGGCAGAAAACAGTCACAAACCTCAATACACCCGGGTATACCCGAATTCGTGGGACTAGCCGAGCTCGAATAAAGTGTGTCGCCAGTGTAGCACACCCATAGACACTCCCCCGGATGGCACGCGTACTAAGGCCAGGGAAAGCACCCACTTTTCCTCAGCCTCCGCCCGCCTCTGCACGGCTGTAATGTCTATGGACGCAGCCATATATTCCAGGCTATTTTTATTCTTACTATTATTTATCTTATTTATTTATTGTAGCAAGTAGAGTTTTTACTTTTATTGTTCTTAATTCATATCTGTAGTTGCATAGGTTTATATAGTTATGATGATGGTTTATAAGGTGTAAGCAGTTATAGCTGTTTGGTTTGGTAAAAAGATCATTACTCTTTATTAATGATGTCAATGGTGGTGTTGATTATGTAGTAGGCAGTGACTCTGGTGTTGGTGGTAGGTGTGGGCCACTGATCATTTCAGTAAAAAGGTCATCGCTGAACAATTATGGTGATAACGACGATGGTGGTGATGATGGATCTAGAGTAATAATAAATAATAATATTCAATCAGTTTGAACACACATAGAAGAATGTACCATGTACCAACATTGATTTTGGACCTCTCACAAAATGGTAAAACAGGAATTAAAATATAAAATAATGCCATTGGCAGGTTGACACCTGGTGCTGATGATGATAATGATGGCATCAGTGGTGTGATATGCAGGGTTGAAAACATTTTTCCTGGGGACCAGTAATAGAGTTATGACCGTGCACACCCCCTCCCGTGTCGGCGGTCACCCCCCAAATACATACAAAACTCCTCACCCCCAAATCCATACACAACTCCCCACCCCCCAAATCCATGCATAACACCCCACTCCCCAAATACATACAAACTTCCCAACCCCAAATACATAACCCCCCCCCAACCCCCAGAATACATAAAAAAAAAACACCTGCCAGTATGTACGGGTGTTTCCCCCACCCTCTGGGACATCCCCCTGTTACGAGGTGTATGGTGCATGATACCTGTTGGCTCACAGAATGCTGAGTTGTCCGCCGATGGTTGTGGGGATTGCAGGACAGGCTTCTGGGTTACATACCCGACATTTACTCATGGTACACAGCTCCTCCATCTGCCATAATCTCCAGGTGTATGGAGGCGATCTCCTACAATAGAAACAGTTACCTCTCCCCCCAGTAAGATCACACACCGTGCAGGAGGTATATTCAACCATTCAACTGGAACCGGCTTTATTCTTCTGCACACGCATAGTATCAAGGCAGTTCCCTGCCCAATACAGTCACTGTTCTGGTCTCCAGACTTAGGATTTTCCCTGGACCTTCACTACGGGTCAAAGGCCCCCACAGCAGTCCCTGATCTTCCCCAGCCCTCTAGCAGGACCAGGGGAAAAGGTGATCACTAATTCTCCCCCTTAGGGAAGAGGACCAGGCACTGCCAGTGCACAGAAGTCCTGTGAGATACCTTGTCTCTCTCACGGTAGAGACACACTAATGAATTTGTGGTTGCAACACGCTTAACTACAATAGGTGGAAAGTACTAGGTCTGAACCCATGATTGGACAGAACACAGACCTAGCCCCACCTCCTCCCCTGTCACTCAAGGAAAGCTGCTTGTGTGGGGAAATGATTTGTATTGGCACTACCTGCTCTTACCAGGACTTGCATGCCAGCAAGGGCAGACTAGTGGCCACACCAGGCATGGCTACACATGCAAAAAAGAACTCCACCCCCAAATACATACAACCCCACCATCCCAAATACATTAAAAAAAACACCCCCAAATATATTTTTTTTTAAAAACACACCCCAAATACATACAGAAAAATCTACACCACAAATACATACAATCCCCCAAATAATTTTTTTAAAGAAAAACACACCCCACATTAATAAAAAATACAGATTTACCTACCATTGGGATTGTCTCATGCCTCTGCTGCCACTGCTCTCTCCCAGCTGCTGCTCACTTCCTGCTCTCCCATGTTGTGTGGGCCTCTCTTCCTATCTTGCTGACCCAAGCTGGGCGTCACTCCCTCACGCCGATGTCAGAGAGAGGCCCTATGCGGGACAGTGAGGACTCTTATTGCCGCCAGGCCCCGGCTCTTCCCACCCATTGGCCTCCCTCACTGACACTGTCCCACACCGAGCCTCTGACATGAGCACATGCCGGGCCTCTCTCTCGTGCCAGTTCATGCTGGAAGCTGGGTATAGCTTCTTTCTAGGGCGCGCCAATGCCAGAGAGGCCCAGCGAGTGCTGTGTCAGAGGCTCAGTGTGGGACAGTGTAAGTAAGGGAGGCCCATAGCTGAGGAGAGCTGGGTCCCAGCAGCAATGAGAGGATCAGCAGCCAGGCAAATAAGTTTAGCCCGGCCAGACGTCAAGCCCACCTTCCAGGGCCAGCCAGCCACTGCCCCCCACTCCCCATGAAGCCACTGGGCCCAGGACACTTGTCCCGGCTCTTTACCCCCTGTCAGTGGCCCAGATGAAATGGCATTGATGGCAGCTGAGTCAGCCAGCTCAGCACACAGACAGTAAGTAAATGGTTATTTCATTTAGAGCCATCTGAGCCACAAAAATTCTATATAATCAGTTATTTTATCTGCTTCCTCTGCAGAGGTTGGTTACTTGGAGACCAGTATAGCATAGTCTTAGGAAATTAGATGTTGATTCAATTTAATGAATGTTAGCCTTTCCCCAATGCTACTAGACGGATTTGTTCAGAGTGGCTGGTGGACAGCTAAGGCTGATATATATACATACATTACCAGCTCAGGACACATTTATTTTTCTCCAACAAGTAACTTATAGGGAAAAATCAGGGGGAAATATATAAGTTATATTACGCTTGCATGGCCAACCACAAGCCTATTAATAATCTGTAATAGAAATTAGAGTGAAACTTCAAAGAAAATTGAGAATTTACAATAAATTCTGCCAAATATGAAATGCACATTGATTTTCAATGGTTGGCAGTTTCTGTTTTGAAGTTTCCGGTTTTGCAACATTTTTCAGGAGTATAAAAAAGTGAATTTTGCAAGATTCGCAATGTCCTGTGAGAAATGTGTACACCTCTACTTTCGACCATGCCCCAGCTGCTTAATGTAAACTTGTGATCATTTAATACAGTATGTAAGTTTGAAGAATAGGAAGAATATGTTCATACATATTTCTTACTAATGATATGTACGTCATGCAAAATGGTACAGATTTATTATTGTTTCCATAAATGCAGTGGTTCACAAACCTCTCTTTGGGGACCACTGGCCACACAGTGTTTCAGGTAACCTATGTATTTGCACACTGGAGAAGGCACCTTATTTTATATACAGTATGGATATGTCATTGCTTGGATGCTCCAACATGTGGTCAGGCTCAGATCCCTGTGGAGTGTTTTGGAAACATTGCATTAGCCATTATGTAAACAGAAACTTCTTCATTACGTTTCTAAAATAGAATATAGATTGGTTGGGCCAAATAACTAACTTTAAACTTGGTGGTTATTTTCTGATATGAGTACGAGTAAAAAAAAAAAGACAAGGAGACTGGTACAGTGTATTATTATTATTTTTATTATTATAATTAATATTATTATTATTATTGATACATCATTCACTCCGCTTTTTAAATTCCCCACTTTGTAAGATGCTTTATATTGTGAAGATAGTAGTAAAGTACTTTGATGATCAAATTCTAGGAAGCCCATGTTCAAAAATATTTTACTAGCATCTACTAAATATAACAAAACATTTTGTCTCGAGGATAAGTCAAATTTACGAAACTTGTAATCCATTTTCTTATATTTCGCATGGACCTGTTTGCTATATTTTGACTTTGACCTAGCAGGGGAAAAAAAGTATGAAACATACCAGATTTCCCTTTATTGTAACTGTTCCTGTTGCTCCACATAGTGAGCCTCCAAAGGTATTTTATCCTACAAGTGTTAAAAAGCTGCAAAATAGTTTAAAACAATGCTTCATCGCATTCTGAAATACTCTCTTGGATTGGATTTAGGGCAACATGAATCTTGATTAATATGGTCCCCTAGGTCTTCAATATTTCATGGTAGTGTCTTAAAAGTCTAATACATTTGGATTAAGAACCTGACTTAAGTGTCAGACAGAGCATAATGAAAGGTTAAGAAAAAAAGTTTGCTGGGCTTACCTAATGTTCAAGATGTTTAGTTTGTCCCTAGGTTACAATATCCAACACTGTTGAAAGACAATTATGTTACTTAGTTAAGTGATTATGTAGCCAATTTGTCAAGACACCATTAGAAGCAATCATATACTGCTGCTTTTTCTTAGTGCTAATCCAGAAATGTTGAATGTCACTATTCAAAGGACCATTGGTGCATAATAAATCAATTTCTACTTATTAAAGTGGTCAAATGTATTTCTGTAAATGTACAGCAGAAGGTTTATAAGTTCAAACCTGATTCTATTTGATTTAAATATTTCCTGGACAAAGTCATTATTTTTTAATTTAAGGAAAGGAGAATCATGTCTGTCTATGAACTTAAATTCCCATGTAGCAAGATATAAACGTATCTTGTTAAACATTACGTGAAAGAAATAGCCTATCACAAATTCCTGTTACCTTTCTTACACAGTGCCACAGTAAAGTTTCCACATATGTACAGTACGGTGCATGGGTAGGACACAGCGGAGGAAATATAAATATTTAGATATGTATATGCAAAGCAGTAAGACATACACAATTAAAATCCTGCATCCTCCCGTAAAACTGTTTTAATCAAAGAAACATTGGAGTGGCGCTAAACGTAAGGCACATGCCTTTGTAAATATGGCCTATAATGCTTTATTCAAACCCCAAGAAACGCTGAATTTAAAAAAAGCTAATATTTTATGTTTTGTTTCTGATGTAGACCAAACATTTATATTTATTTAAAAAGTGACAATTTATATAAATGTGAGAAATATGTCATAAAAACTGCTCATAAAATAGTAAGTCCAAAAATAAAAAAAATATGTACTGCATACACAAAACAATCATATATAATAACAGAAATAAAAGAGATATCAGAAAAAATATATATCAAAATAGAAAAAGGGTCCCCAGAGCAAATATTCAGTGAAGTAACACATGAATTGTGCTATAGAAATGGTCTTCGAAAAGAATCAGCCAAGGAAAATGCAGCATCATGGGACAAAGACCATATCCACATGAATACCTATAAAAACTACTAAACAAAAGAAGCACATACTCCCATACTGTGATCCAATTTATATGAATATAAAACATTTTGAAGCATATAGAAAATGCACTCACATTGTACAACGGCTAAAAGAGCGTATCTGCCAATTCGGAGGAAAATCAGGAAGGCTTCTGTGAGCCTTGCATGTTCAAAGTCTAAGCTGCAGCTTTGGATCTGGCTCTGCCCCCTCCTCCATCACATTATCAGTCTGATGCCGAGTCAGCTTGTCCCTTCGCGTTTCATTACTTTTGGCAAATTCCTCAATGGAATTACAACATGGCCGATGCTATACATACACCATACATATGCAGCCACCAGTATTAGAACACTTACCTAGGAAATTCTGGGAGATTCTGGGGCAGTCTCACAGTAAATGCCTCAACATTTCTGTGAGATTCTTAATGGACCATCAGATAAACACAGCAGGGGGTCCCTGCAGTCCCATTCAAACTGAATGGGACTGCAGGGACTCCTGCTGTGTTAATACGATGGGCCATTAAGAATCTCACAGAAATGTTGCAGCAATGTTGCAGCAATGTTGCGGCAATGTTGAGGCATTTACTGGGTGACTGCCCCAGAATGTCCCAGGCAAGAGTTGTAATACTCTGACTGCACCTGTAGGAGTGTAGTTGTCATGATAACCAAAAGAAAAGCCAGTCGTACAGTTACAATGACAACAGAACACACCCACAAGAAAAATCAAATAAAGAAATACTATAATACCAGTAGAAAAATGGAACATATACAAAACAATCCTATAATAGAAATAATTGGAACATACAGCGTAATAAAAATATGTGCATTTGGTTAAAAAATTATAGTAAACTCATGAAAAATTTGCATAGACACGTCGTGACCAATACTGTATATATGCAGACACAGTCATGGTTCTAAGCATACTAGCACAAATATATATAGAATAAATACATCTCTAAAATAAATGTATTAACGAAAGTAAATTAGAATATGTGTATGAATGCTTTAGAGCAGGGGTGCGCAAACGAAGGGGCGCAATATTTTTTTGAGGGGTGCATTTGTTACAGAGGCCCCGCGCTCTTCCCAAAGGCATTTAAATTAAATGCTGGGGGACTGCGCGAGGGCTCTGTAACTCACTTACCGTTACTCAGACGCTTCTGGCAACACGTTGCCATGGGCCGTGGACTCATGTGACTTCACATGACCTTGCAGTGTCATTTGACGCTTTAGACTAGGTAAGGGAGGGCGTGAGCAGTGGGGGAGAGCAGGCAGGGGGGCACAGGGCAAAAAGTTTGTGCATCCCTGCTTTAGAGAAAAAAATGTGTGCTATACATAAGAAATATTTAAAAAATAGAAATAACATGAATATAATCATGCATGCACATAGATAAAATGTGCATATAATGCCCATATGCTTATACAGCACATAAAAACAACAAATTGCACATACTGTATGTATAGAAAAAGCAACACAAGTGAGTTGAGAGGAGCATAGCAGCAAAAAAAATGTTGCACATACTGTATGTACAGAAAAAGAACATTTCCCAATATATATTTTATAACTCAGAAGAAAAAACTATATATATAAAAAAAAAATATATATATATATATATATATATATATATATATATATATATATATATAATGTTTATATATATATATATATATATATATATATATATATATATATATCATGAGTTAAGTATTTTAATAAATCTGGCACACTAGAGGTTAGTGTTGGTTACAAATTGTCTTAAAAAAACAATAATTGTTTTTATGGCCAGTTGAACTCTTGCCCAGGCATGTGTTTTATTGGATTGATATTATCTCAAGTAAACATCTGATTTTGCCACCAGTGGTGGGATTGAAATGTATTTATTTTATTTTATTTATAAAATGTTTTACCAGGAATTAATACATTGAGAGTTACCTCTCGTTTTCAAGTATGTCCTGGGCATAGAGTTAAGATGACAGACAATACATGGTTACAAATACAGTTACATAAGTTAACAGGGTATACTGTACATTATATACAAGACATAGCATGCACAGTTAAAGATAATATATATTATAGGCGTATGCAAGAGTTACAGAACAGATTAAAATGTGAGACAGCTTTAGTTTAGCAAGAACTTAGACTGGTGGTGGCTGTGAGAATCTAAGTTAGATTGTTCCAGTTTTGGGGTGCATGGTAAGAGAAGGAGGAGCGGCCAGACACTTTGCTAAAGCTTGGATCCATGGACAGTCTTTTGGAGTCAGATCTCAGATGATAAGTGCTGCATTTGTACCAGTGTTGATCAGAAGATTGATCAAAAAGAATCCCCTTATATATAGCACTCAGATGTTATGCATAATATATTACTGGACATAAATGGTCCTACAGTGATATACTGCAAGTCTGACAAGTTTCCCAGAATCACCGAGGATATCAAAAATAATAAAATTTTATTAATTCTACATAGATAATTAAAAACACAGATACATTGTTAAAAAGCCCCATACTATTGTGGCTGATATGTATAAGTCAAATTGGGTAAGTATACTTGACTATTAAGTATATTAACATATCATGACTTCCAAAATATTCCCAACTGGTAATGATGTCTCTAACAGTCAGGTTACATACATGTATTGTATAATTCAATCAAAGAGCAGGCCTGATAAGGTAATAATATCTCTAAGTATTATCGTGGTCTCTGTAATCGTACTGCAACTATATTTCTAGGAGCACAGTAGCGATAAATATTGTATAAATCACTCCTATGTGGAATCGGTAGTTGATAAATAAAAAAGTTTTATCTCTCTCTGTATGTCATGTAAAACACCACAATAGAATACCCTTATTCAAACAACCGCCGTTTGTGCTAGGTTATCCTTCACAAAGGCTGACTGTGCAGTGTGTCGCAATATATCACATCCGCAACATATGGTACATAATTGCCCTATATTGCATCCAGGTTTTCACTAACAACACTGCAGTATAACACAATGTATCGCAGTTGTAACAATATAGTTCATAATAACCTCTATAGTAGCCAATACTCCTAGATAAAATATCACAGACACCGCTTATACCGATTAGAGATTGACTATGGTTAACACTGCTTGATAACACAACCTATGACAGTTGTAGCAGTTAGTACACAATTAACCTATATTTTTAACCAGGTCTTCTAGGTATAAGAGAGACGTTTAAGCAGCCATATGTGCTGTTCAATTGATACAAGCCTGCTCGTGCTTCCAGTAGTAGGATGTCCCCACTCGAGTGACGTCACAGCTGTGATGCCCTACGTCCCGACGTACGTTTCACGTGTCCACCACGCTTAATCACTCGCGTGGTGGACACGTGAAACGTACGTCGGGATGTAGGGCGTCACAGCTGTGACGTCACTCGAGTGGCGACATCCTACTACTGACTGCTTAAACGTCTCTCTTATACCTAGAAGACGTGGTTAAAAATTTAGGTTAATTGTGTACCAACTGCTACAACTGTCATAGGTTGTGTTATCCAGCAGTGTTGATGGTTATATACAAATGACTATATCAATATGTTATAGCGATTTATAGATTTTGTGTGATGTTCATTGATGTTCTAGAATTCATGATATACCTATTATGATATAGATTAATTACATATGAATGAATATATCAACTACGGTACATTATGTATTGATTGATAATCAGGTTTAAGTACTATTATTATTACGGTGTTACATCATGTATTCTTTATTATTAATAGATGAGCCATTAAGAGAAGTTTAAGTAATATAAATGAACTTATATACAATACTGATTAAGTTTAGATATTTGTGGCTTAAACATAGAAACATTTTGTATAACTTTAATAGATTCATACAGATTTGAAATATGACTCATGGCAGTCCATGCAGATACTGTAGATTGAGTTTTTTGATTGTTTTTATTATTTTTTCACTCTGTTTGTATAAATATTTGTCTATAGGGAGATATTATCTCTTTATATTTTCACTTAAATGTTTTGTCTGTGTTTGTTAACTGATCACTTTCCTGTAGACATTCCCCTTCATTTACATACAACATCTGATAGAGATTACAATCACTGTTGTGATTGGAATATATCTGAATGAATGATTAGGGAGATGCTACAAGAAGGTCATTCAATACTTACCTGTTACTCTTTGATAAAGCACCCTGCGTGTGAATCGCGTTAGAGTGACTGAATCAGTTTTTTCTTTCCATGTTTTTATATGAATAAATTCTTCTGAATACTCATCTCCCGACTGATGCTGTGTACCGGTTTTTGTTCCCCTTTGGGGAGTTACTACATACTTTTAGGAGAGTAGTTACCGTGGAGTGTTTGGGGCGAAAGCCAGATTAGAATTGGCTAGGGAAATTTGTCTTGGTATAGTAATTGCTTAATTGGGAGTGAACACATTTTCCTATGACTTTGGATAGTATTAGGAGAAGAGAGATTAGCCTATAGTTTGAGACTGTGTTTTTGTCCCCACTTTTGAAGATTGGGACAACTCTGGCAGTTTTCCAAGTCTTAGGGATATGGCCTGAAGACAAAATAGAGTTGATTATGGAAGCAATTGGTTTGGCAATGGCTGGGGCACCAAGTCTTATGAACTTGGATTGCAGTAAGTCAGGTCCACGGTGGCTGCTTAGTTTTAGTTTGAGAAGCACTTGTGTAATCTCCTCTTCGGATACTGGGACAAATTGAAAATTGTGAGCAGTGTTGGGAGAGGGTGGGGCTATAGGAATATAGACTATATATAGGGATATATAGAAATATGGCTTCCCTGACACTAGAATAAAAGGGACCTTTTTAAATGTACCTTGAAAGGCCTTCTTAAAGGGATCTGCAAATACCAGAGGGTGTGGCTAAGAAGGTATTCCAAAAAGAGTAAATGTATTAAATATGAAGAATACATAAGCTGACACCTATTCTAAAGAATAACAAATACTGTAGGTACAGGTATTTGTAAGTGTTGCAATAAGACAAATCAAATGATGTCAAACCCTTCATGATTTGGAGTTGCCAAAGACAGATATCGGTTTCTTCTGCAAAAATAGACATTACAGTAAGTGATCATATTTTATATCAAGGCGTAAATAGTGAGTGTACAGTCACAACCTTGAAAATGGTGTTTGTCTAAGTATTATAGAAACAAAATTATGACGTATTTGATATATTGAGGCAAAATTTAAAAAGTCAACAAGAAGGTTTTTTCTTTTAAGTTGTAAAAATGTCCATCAGAGCTGATTTTTGTGGCTTACTGTATGTTGTTTTCAATGGCAGGTTTTTGGCATAAAAACTTTCATGTGTCAATAGAAAAATTAGATTTCACCAAAGGGAGTGTCCATGCTGGAGCATGTGAAATCTCCATGTCCATTCAAGACCCTTTGGGAAAAGATCTGATCAATGTTAGATGATAACGTAAGTTCGATTCTTTGTTTATCTTCTTTTATTTTGATGAAACTGTCTGTATGTATTGTAACTGCATGTTCTTGTAATTATCTTTTTTGGTAAACCTAAGCAATGTACTTTTTTTATATTAAAGCTAAACGTTGATAAGTAATACCTTGAGCTCTGATTAAACTGTTGCATGTTTTGTTGAAAATAAAGTAACATTCTTGGAAACATTTTGCTACAACAGATTTTTGTGTGTTAAGTGCATCGTTTTTCTTAAGTAAACAGGGACCGAAAACTCTGGCAAAATAGATATTTTTTGCATTTATCTTTGATCTATAGAGATATATAGTAATGGAGTAAGGGTAAATATTAATTCATTTGAAGTACCTGTGAATGAGAAAGTTGAGACGTCTAGTCTAGCTATGCGTATTAACCCTGGTTGCATCTATAAGTCATGTGCTTACAAGTGTGTTGTTCATAACAGAAGTTATATTGGGATGGATAGAGGGAAGATATTATTCATTTGAGGGTCCATGCATGGAAAAAAGTGAATCAGTTAGTGTGTATTAACCTTTGTCCCATATAGAGGTCATGTGCTCACAGGTGTGCCATACATGACAATATATAAATCAAAATAGAAAATTAAAAAAGATAAGTACATCTAGGCATTCATCTAAACCTTCTGGATGAAGAGTACCCATTTGAAAAATCCAATATGATTCTTGTTTACATAATGTAGAATTTCTTTAACATCTTCGGATCTCTAGAAATGTGTTCTAGACCTATTACTTTTATAGTGTTTTAATCAAAAGTACTTGACCTTAAACAGTGGGTTGCAGACTAGATGTGCTACAGTAAGTACATTGCCAACACTTTCTTCAAGCCAAATGCCACTAAATGGGTTATCAAAAGATGTAATTGAGCCTCGCTGAATGGATTTCAGATTGACCTAATCTTTTCCATATGTAATAGATTAAAATTTTATTTTAAAACAATAATATATATTTTTTTCTATGTGGTTTAGCCCTCACAACTGAGATCTCAGTATAGTATAGAAGGCTCAAGGAGATGGATGGACATTGAGAACTCACTAATGTCATCTCTACCCATCCAGAACCTTTTATGGATTAATAAAACACCAGACCCAAAATAATACAAGATATACACACTATTAATCAATCCTTCTATATATGGGATATATGTTAGGCAAAAGCAAACTTGTCACACTACCCATCTACATTAACGCCCTTACTAGATAACCCAGACTTCCCCAATGGGTGTCACCAGGCTGTTCCACATGTTTGAGACCATGTGACTGCGTAATGCTAAAGACCCCAACAGTAGGATAAATGAATGAATGAATAACCAGATACTTGTAGGGGGGGGGCCCTTAAAATAAACTTGATAGAAGACAGGTACTGGGTTGAAATCACGGATGGTAAGCTCACTAATAAGTGACTCTGTTGTTAACAATAACACCAGGAAGATTGAGCATAATAACACCCTATAACGTACCAATTGTCTAAATAAAGTCCTGAACAGGAAAACATGTAGCAAGCGATTGACTCACTCTGAGTGCTGCACAGTCCATGCGATCCAAAGGTGAGGGGTCCCCTGGTATGCTTCCGTCCAAGGGGTAGGCTAGTAGAGAAGGAGAAAAACTGGAAGAGCACTACTGTAGGTATCAAAAAAGTAGAAAGGAGGGTGCGTATCCCATAAAAAGATTGGTTATGGAAAAACAGGGCAATGGAGAGCCCTACCAATGTTTCACACTTCACAGAGCGCTTTCTCAAGGTGGTGAGGAAATGCTCCCTGGTGGTGGTGGCGCTGGCTGTGGCTGTTGCTGCTGTGGGAGGGGGGGCGGCTTAACTGAGCTCCGTTTTTTACCCCCCCCCCAGCTCTGTTTTTGACCCCCCCAGCTCCGTTTTTGACCCCCCAGCTCCGTTTTTGACCCCCAGCTCCGTTTTTGACCACCCCCCCAGCTCCGTTTTTGTCCACCCCCCAGCTCCGTTTTTGACCCCCCCCAGCTCCGTTTTTGACCCCAACACCAGCTCCGTTTTTGACCCCCCCCCAGTTCTGTTTTTGACCACCCCCCAGCTCTGTTTTTGACCCCGCTGCTCCGTTTTTGACCCCCCTCCCCCGACACACACAGTGACAGACACACAGACACACAGACACACTGACACACACAGGGACAGACACAATGACACACACGGTGACACACACACTGACACACTGACACACAGTGACAGACACACTGACACACACAGTGACACCCCCCTTGCCCCCCGCTCCTGCCTTCCCCTCTCCCTTCCCCCCCTGCCCCTGCCTCCCCCCTGCCCCGGCCTTCCCCCCCTCTGCCCCGGCCTTCCCCCCCTCTGCCCCGGCCTTCCCCCCCCCTGCCCCGGCCTTCACCCCCCCACCCTGGCTTTCCCCCCCCGCCGCTGCCTTCCCCCCCCCACCCCAGCTCTCCCCCCCTCCCGCTCCTGCCTTTCACCCACCCTCCCGCCTCTCTGCCTTTCAACCACCCGCCCTCCCGCCTCTGCCTTTCACCCGCCGCACTCCCGCCTCTGCCTTTCAAACGCCTCTGCCTTTCACCCACTCGCTGCCCACACTCCCGCCGCCCTGCCGCCTTTCACCCACCCGCCGCCCGCACTCCCGCCGCCTCCCTCCTCTGCCTTTCAGCCACCCACTTCCTCACACCCCTGTGCCCCACAGCCGCCGCCCTCACTCAACAGACACCTGTCGCCACTCACCCACCCGCCACGCTCGACACACACCTGCTGCCTCCCACTCCTATGCACCGACATCACTGACTAGCCACCGCACCCACTCACCACCCACCCGGCGCCTCCCACCTCACACCCACCCACCGCACTCACGTCCCTACACACCAACATCACTGACCAGCCGCCGCCCGCACTCGCCAGACAACTGCCGCCTCACACCCTAGCAGGACCCCCACCCACAGCCAGCACTCACTACCCACCCGCCACCCGTACTGAACACCCACCCGATGCCTCACACCCGCTCACACCCTAGCGGGACCCCCACCCACAGCCAGCACTCACTACCCACCTGCCACCTATACTGAACACCCACCCAATGCCTCACACCCTAGCGAGACCCCCACCCACAGCCAACACTCACTACCCACCCGCCACCCATACTGAACACCCACCCGACGTCTCACACATTCTCACACCCTAGCGGGACACACACCTCACATTTTTACATCACTTATGTCACCAATATATACATTGTACTGTGGTGTGTTTACAATAAACCATTTTTAAACAACATCGTATTACATTTTCTTCCATGTTTCTTTTCAACATTATTATTCAACCTTTCCATCAAATAGTCATCCTATTGTTACCCTATTTATAAGTAATACTACCTATTACGGATTTACATCCCGGGCAACACCGGGTATATCAGCTAGTGATACCATAAAAATAAACATTCCCCAAAACCCTTGTGTGATCCTTTTAAATATGGATATTCCAAATATCAAAAAAATGATAAATGATTGATATCTCATATTCTTATGACTACCAAGTATTCTATAACAAGCCACTGTAAGAAGATGAGCCCCCCGCCAATGGAGACTATCATAAATAGAATTAACAATGTCATGCTAATTAATGGAAAGGCCCTCTAGCCATATCTCAACACATTGTTGTGAAATCTGGGCCCCTTGGACTAGTCCCACCTAACTATGTACTTTCCCCTTTGACATGTAAAATGAATCTTACTACTTGAAATGAACTGAATATTATGTAGAAGATTATAGAACTGGATGAATTAATTGTACCAATGCTCCCCCCCCCCCTTCATCCTCCCTCACCTGCCCCTTTTTTTGTTTCTCTGCCTTATCCCTATTTTTTTTTAACACTGGTTGAGAAAAACTTGTATAAAAGAAAGTATATTCAAAAAATGTGATAATTACCATGGGCCAAGTGCATTGAAAAGTGTCTAATAGGCTAAAGGTTAAAGGTCAAAGTAGTTTAAAAGATTATAATGTTTTGGCTGGATAGGTACTGTATACATGTTTCCCCAAACAACACACATCAGAGTGTAACATAATGTTTCTATAGCAAAGAAAAAGACAGTGTGAAAACAGCGCTATAAATAGTGAAATATAAAGTAAATATTTAACCCTAGTGTAGGTGGAATTAGGCCGCCAGGTGAGTGCTGATTGTACAATCAGACACTTGGATATAGTAAAGAAAAAGAAAACATGCGCCTTACAAGTTCAGTAGGATATAGGAAGTCCAAAATGATACCATTAAAGTCCCCACAAAGTCCTCTGTAGCAAAAACGATGAAAGAATTGCTGTGCAGCTCCCACCATGCATGAAGAGTTATGTGGAGAAAAAACAAACAAACAAAATTATGGTGCAGTATAATGTTTATATAGGATTCAATAGCAGTATTGAGGTAGAATATCTCCTCACATCCAACAATAATTCACTACAGGGGACAGGGATGACTGCTACAGTACATCTCTAGCCTACGTATGCATATAATTTGATATAATTTTTTGAAATTCAGCTAGAATTGTAATATGATTGGTCTGTGTGCTTCTAGTAAAATTGTTTTCTAATTGGATCGTCTGTTACAAAGCAAAATCCCTATTTATATTGATTACTCTTATAGTTACACTTTCTGTTGCTTACACTTTCTCTCTGTCACTTTGAAAGGAAATGTAGAATAACAATAAATGAAATGATCACCATAAAAAGTAGAATAACATCCACTGCACATTTAAAACAATATTGGTGTTGTAAAAAAAAGAAATGTAAACAATTGTTGCAACATATTGTTCACATTTATCTGAGATATACTGTATGCCAATTTCGGATTTTCATAATCTAAATATGTAATTACGTTTTAGAATATGTGGTCCTGGTTTAGACATTTGTCAGAATAATCACTTTATATCGCCCACTAAAGGAGCAATCAAAGCAATCTCCTACGTGTTTTTTTTTTAAAATAAAACAGATTTGTAGTATTAGATAATAATTACTGCACTTTTTTATTTCACTCATAATGCCATTTTCATTAGTTGTAATATATTGAGCATCCTTTAATTTCTATAGCAAGCTTTAGCACTTCCCTTGCAGTGGAGGATCTTTGCAGCACTTTCCTGTTTTGTGATAATGTGTTGCCAGTATTCCAAGCAGTTTGAGCTGCACACTGTAACAATAGGCAATGTTACCTTAGTAATATCAGGATACATTGTAGCTACTGAGATACACTGACTGATGGATTAGTTAAAATTTAAAGGGTGGCCATTACGTGAACCCAGGGAAGCGGGATTTTTGTTGATCGAACACGGGATAATGAATCGATCGGCAGCTTAGGTAAGGGGAGCGCAATTTTTTGTCCCTGTGCCCCCCTGCCACCTGTCCCCCTCTCCTCATGCTCCCCCCACCCCCACTTACCTTGCTTCAGATGTTCTTGCGTCATGACGTTACGTTTCCACGGCAACGCGACATCACATGACCCAGTGGCGTCATTTGACGCCGCATTGCCATTGTGACGCGTGACCAGGAGCATCTGAAACAAGGTAAGTAGACATTTACAGAGGCCCTGCAGCTCCCCCGGCATTCATTTAAATGTTTTCAGGAAGCGTGCGGGGCCTCTGTAAACCCTGTGCCCCCGTAGCGAGTCTCATGCCCGCCCTGGGGGCCTCACCCCCTACTTTACGCACCACTGACTTAGCTAATTAGTTTTCATTAAAAGTAATCAAAGACTGCATATATTAAAACAACATTTTATTTTAAAAAAAATTTGAAGTGCCACTTGAACTGCCTTTGTAAATTGTGTCTGCTTATCAAATGACTCACCCAATGACAGACTCTAAATGAAAAGGTGTCTGTGTGCTATTACTTAAACTAAAAGAAGGGCTCAGAATTAACAAGCATCAGGGATTACATTTTGTTTGAGTGAGGACCCACCCATACTGTAATTATTTATTCAAAATTACTAAGAAAATATTTGATCTCTGTAAAAAGAACAGAATTGTTAAGAATGGAAATCCTTTAATCAGATTTATTCTAAAGGTGGACAGTTTCACTTTTAATAACCTGCGGCATGGTTTTAAGTCACTTTAATATTTTCATATTTGAGAAGGGATTAAGAGCACTTATTAAAGAATACTTTCTACTTCTTCCGAATCATCCTTTAGCTATTCCCACATGTGACATTTCAAAAGCTTATTAGATCCCAGAATTTTAATTGCAAATAACATGCAAATCATAGGGAAAAGGTGGAAGGATGGATTAAGTTTTTAATAAAACCAGAGACATATTTCTAAGAAACATTATTAAAGAAAATTCATGATAGCCTTTTTTCCAATTTTCCTGTGGTGCTAAAACATCACTTTTTAATAAAGTATTTTTTTATAAGTATGGAAAAAAGAAAGCTTAAAAATTCTCAGTTATTATTTGAACAGTTTACAGAGAATCGATTGGCAATATTCTTAGCTTAGTTTAGGAAATATTTCCCTTTAAAAGTCACAACCTTCTTTTATCTATGGTTCTTTACCCTTTAAACTCATAGAAAATAAATAATTTGATAAAAGGCATTCAGGAATATTTTTTTTTTATAATTGCATTCTCATAACTGAATTGTACTACAGGTATGTAGGAATAAAAAATGCAGAGCTTTCAATATGAAAATGCATTAATATTAATGACAGATTTCAAGTGATGGAGTCAGTTGTTGAAGCAAGTAAGAAAACAAAAGAAAAACTATTGTGTGCTGGAAAGAAACCACAAAGAAACACAGCAAAATCACATAGGGGGAATAAACAAAAACAATATTACCGACATATTTTCCAGAATGAAAATCATTAATATTTGTGGCACCCTAATGGAAATGTTTTATCAGTGAGATTCCACTGAAGTCATTGAGACTCAGAAAATAAATGAACGTTGGCATTTCTCATACTGATACCGTAATCCACCATACTCATTCAATGTTAATTGTGCTTGTGTCATTGTAATAAAATATACATTTAGAATTGATTAGGCAAACGTTTGGTTATAGAACATATAAACCCTGGATATAAGAACTTTATCTTTATGTTTTCTTACTACAATTTTCTAAGCAAGTTCTAATTAAAGATGACTTATATGTTAACATTACTCACTATATAAAAACAGTAACCTTGCCCAAACTCCTCTTCCGCCCTATGTTCCCATCTCTGCTTTGAGGAACCCATTTGGTAAATGTAAACAAAATATTTGTTTAATAGCCTTCATTATACCAATCGATCATTTAACAGGAGTTGATACTGCCTTTAGGCCTTTCTGTCCCATTTGCTAACATGTATTCATAAAAAAATTAGACAGTGGGGAATGGTAAAAGACAAGCGCAATATTAATTAAAATCCATCAATTAAATACATTTTGTAATTTTTTTGGGTTGGATTTGATTTTTCTTTTGCCCTAAATATTGCATTAGATTTACACCATGTTGGATTTGATTTAAATACATCAGCACCAGTAGTCTTACTACTTGCATAACAAAATTATAACTATTGACAGGTAGTGCTAATACCTAAAGATTTCACTCCAAACATAAAAGCAAACATTCAGAGAACAAAATCCCTGAGCAGAAAAGAAATGGGATAATTATCCACCGTTGTTTCGCTGCCGGACATCTTGGGTTTATGGTTTTTACTGTTTAGGTTTTTTAGGAGTTAGGGGTTATGGTCAGGATTAGGGTTAGGTGTTAAGGTTAGGAATATTACTGTTAGTGATTATGGTTTTTCCAGTTAGGGGTTAAAATTAGGGTTATGGTTCTAGGTTGCAGTTATAAACATTACCCAAAATGGCCCGGAATACCTCAGACTTCCTGGCCATCTGCTGTGGCCAACTGTCCTAGTGGCCAACTTTACGGAAGCGAAAAAGCCATGGCAAAACGGCTTCGGCTAACTGTTATAGACCTGTCCTGTATCATTTATACTTTCAATACTCTAGGGCAGGGGTCGGTAACCTGTGCCTCCTGAGCCACATGCTGCTCTTTCCGCATCTACTTGCTGCTCTCTTCCATCTGCAGGGTCGCCGCACCCAAGCTGTGGGCCTCTCTCCCCCACTGTCCCACACCGGGCCTCTCTGTGATGTCGGTGCGTACAAAGGTAGCTGCCCAGCTTCCGGCGCGCACTCGCATGAGAGAGGCCTAGCATGGGACAGTGCAGGAGAGAGGCAGGCCAGCAGCTGGGGAGAGCCGGGCCTGGCAGCAACAAGAGGTCTGACTCAGCACCAGACGGCCAGGCCCCCTCATATGCCACTGGCAGGACAGTAAGTGAGAGAGGCAGGTTCCAATGTAAGTATGTGTGTGTATATATGTATGTATTTGGGGAGGGTAGTGTGTGTGTGTGCGTGTATTTGGGGGTTTGTAGTGTGTGTGTGTTTGGGGGGGTAGTGTGTGTATTTGGAGGGTATAGTGTCTTTATTTGGGGGTGTGTGTGTATTTGGGGGGTGGTAATGTGTGTGTATTTGGGAGGGTGGTGTGTGTGTGTGTACATTTCGGGGGGTAGTGTAGTGTGTGTATTTGGGGTAGTGTGTGTCTGTGTGTGTGTATTTGGGGGTAGTGTGTGTGTGTGTGTGTGTATTTGGGGTGGTAGTGTGTGTATTTGGGGGGTAGTGTGTGTGCATAGTGTGTGTGCATATGTGTATTTGAGGGGGTAGTGTGTGTGTGTATTTGGGGGTAGTGTGTGTGCGTGTGTATTTGGGGGGGTAGCGTGTTTGTATTTGGGGGGTAGTGTACGTATATATTTAAATAAATGGTGCCCCAAATAAATGTTCCAATGGGGATGGAAATTCTGATGTGGAACACATAAATTACATCCTGTAGTCAGTGTGTGTGAGTGAGTGAGAGAGTGTCAGTGTGTCTGTGTGAGAACGTCAGTGTATCTGTGTGAGAGAGTGGCAATGTGTCTGTATGAGAGAATAGCAGTGTGTCTGTGTGAGAGAGTGGGAGTGTATCTGCAGGGCTGCACACAGATATCCTGGGGCCCATGACTAGAGTTACAACCTGCCCCCCCCATGTGTCGGTGGTCATCCCTCCCCATGTCGGCAGTCCCCCTCCCCCCGTGTCAGCGGTCTTGCGAGCCCCCCATTTTTCACACCTCGTGAGCCATCTCTATTTCCCTCCTCATCCATGGATTTCTCTCCCCTCTGTTTCACTCTTACTCCCTCACACTCATCCCTTCTCCCCCTACACACACACATAAAAACTCCACCCCCAAATGCAAAAAACCTTCCTACCCCAAATACATACCACAAAACCTTAAATACATACCCAAACCTCCCAAATACATACCAAACCCCCTCACTACCCAATTACATATAAAAAATCCACCACCAAATACATAAAGATCCCCACCCAAATACATACAACCCCCAAATACATACCAAACCCCATATTCTCCAAATACATAAAAACCCCAAATACATATAACCCCTAAATACATACAAACCCCCAACCCCCAAATACATACAACCCCCAAATAGATTTAAAAAAAGCAATCCCCAAATACATTAAAAAAACAAACACCCAAATACATACAACCAACCCAAACCTCAAATACATACAACCTCCCCTACCCCTAAATACAAACAACCCCCCTTACTACCAAAATACATTAAAAAAGAAACCCACCCCACGTACATATATAATAAAATAAAATGAATATCTACAAGCTTACCTACCTTAGGGATAGTCTCAGGCCTCTGCTGCCCCAGCTCTCCACCAATTTGTTTGCCCGGCTGTAGGTCTTCTCGTTGCCGCTGCCGGGCCCAGCTTCCCCCCAGCTGTGGTCCTCCCTCACTGACTGTCCCACGCCGAGCCTCTGACATCAGCGCGTGCTGGACCTTTCTCTCACACTGGAAGCTGAGCCCAGCTTGGTTCTGGCACGTGCTGATGTCAGAGAGGCCAGCACGCCAGCATTAGAAGCTCTGCATGGGACAGTCAGTGAGGGAGGCCTGTAGATGGGGAGAGCCTGGCCTGAATCTATATTGCCTGGCAGAAACTAGAGGACTGGCAGCCGGGCCCCCGGCAGCCACCGGGCCTGGGACACTTGTCTCCCCCCCCCCCTGTTAGTGTATCTGTGTGAGAAAGTGTCAGCATGTGAGAGAGTGCCAGTGGCTCTGTGTATGTCCGTGTCAGTGTGGGTGTGTGAGAGACAGTGTCATTGTGTCTGTGTGAGTGTCTATGTGTGAGAGAAAGAGTGTCAGTGTGTTTGTGTGTCTCTGTCTCAGTGTGTGAGAGTGTCAGAGTGTGTCAGAGGGATGGTGTGTGTGTGTTAGAGAGTGTCATTGAGTCTATAGGGCCTATTCTAGTAGCTTCAGTAACAAACTCATCAAGGAATTTGAGCAGTTCTCGCACATTTTGCACGGTTGCTATTCAGAAAGCCTTGATGAGTTGACAAACTCGGACAGAGACTTAATTTCCCGGGGAGTTCTCGCTCCTGGCCAAACACATGGAGTGGGAGCTTCAAAAATCAAAATAGCACCATTTCGATAAAATAACGCTATTCTAGTAGCCTCGAGAATCTTATTGAGGCTCTGGAATACAGATTTTAACGAAGATCTCATCTTGCCAGCCCTAGGATGGCGGGATTGGATCTGAAAGCAGGACTTAGAAGAAAAAAAAAAGCATTTTACCTGCGTCGGATTGATGCTCTGAGTCTCCAGAGCTGATACGCATTTATACCAGCTCCGGAGACCCCCTGCTCCCTAACACCAGAATTCAAATGTAAATAAAAACACTGCGATCACCTCTGAGAGCTTTGCAGGGAGAGGCGGCTCTCTATGGTCAGCTCAGATTGCGAACAAATCGGAGGGGGAGACCTTAGAAAAAAGCTGAGATCATATTGCTGCTATGCTAAGCGGGATTGGCATTTTCCGACCTCACGGTTTGAGATGGTTTCAGATTCCTTCTCAATACCATGACAACACAAATGACAAACCATTCGATCGGGTCATGCCAAACCATTCGAGATAGCAACAGAGTCATCGAAGCCACTAGAATAGCCCCCTGTGTGTGTGTGTCAGTGTGTTTGTTTGTGAGAGAGTTTCTGTCTATTAGTGCCAGTGTGTCTGATTATGAGAGAGCCAGTGTGTCACCGATGCCCACTGACATATACACATACTGTACAGTAGTGACACAGAGCCAACGAAGGGTGAGGAGGGGTAGCGTTGTAGTCGGAATGCTTCCACCTCCCTTGCGCCTAACAAAATACTGGCTGACTCCTAAGTATTTTATATTTTTGGCCACCCCCTGAGTTAGGGCTTTTTACATTATTTCTGATTTATGTATAGTGCCCTTTATTGGCACCCCACTGATTATAGGCAGCACTTGAAAAATTGTAGCACAAATCACAGTGCTTTCAATTGTATAAAGTTTATTTGATAAATCTCATGTTTTTATGACCTGTGTTGCAACCAAAATTAGATATTGAGTATAGTGTTCTTCAGGCAAGTTCTAAAGATTTCCTTATTGTTACTTTACAATTTTTTGCATTTGGAAATCCTATACAATTAAAACAATGGAACTAATAATCGTATATAACTATTTGTCAGAAACGTAATGTATCTCTTACAGAGTGACACAAGTTGGGAAATATCCACAACCATACATTCCTTACAGTACCTGCAGCAAGGGTTAAGACAGCCGTTTTTCTTACGATGGCTATACTGTATGGAATCTGTAAAAAGCAGTTCAGCTAAATGCACATAGTAACAAGAAAAGTATTAGCACAGAAAGGAACAGTGATCATGTTGAAGCCACATTGTGCTAAATTAACAGAGGAAACTGTCAGTATGGAAGGAAATGGGGTTTATAAAGCGACAGGAACATCTGCAAAGTAATTGAAATCACTGTGAAAAAGCACAGCAGTTAAAGACAGAGTAATCTGACTAACAAGGACATTTAGTTTTTTTTGTAAATGAAGCAGTTGTACGATCAATGGTCATCAAATAGACAATGGTTTAGCAATCATGTTTAATCAGCAAAAAAAAGGATTATTACAGTTAGTGTGGCATATTTTCTAAAATAGTCCATGTTGTTGTTAGTGAATTAGAAACTGTGAAAAAATGATTTATACAGTTTATACCATACTATTTTCAGTTCTCACCTTAACAAACATGACATACAGGCATACCCCACATTAACGTACGCAATGGGACCCGAGCATGTATGTAAAGCGAAAATGTACTTAAAGTGAAGCACTACCTTTTTCCCACTTATCGATGCATGTACTGTACTGCAATCGTCATATACGTGCATAACTTATGTAAATAAGGCATTTGTAACAGGCTCTATAGTCTCCCCGCTTGCGCACACCTTCGGTACAGGTAGGGAGCTGGTATTGCTGTTCAGGACGTGCTGACTGGCGCATGCGTGAGCTGCCGTTTGCCTATTGAGCGAGATGTACTTACTCGCGAGTGTACTTAAAGTGAGTGTACTTAAACCGGGGTATGTCTGTATAGAATAATGGTTGTCCTAAAAAAAATCAGAAGTTTCAGGAACTGGCTTTTGGTGTTAAAACTAAATATTGTAGGAGATGATCATAATACTCAAATGTCATCTTCATTGTTGTTTATTTCAGAGAGATATTTAAGATGCAAACAAAGATAAACAAATAATTAATAATAAAAGCTAAACTTTGTTAAAGTAGCATTTTTAAAATAGGTTTGAAGCAGGGGGTTTCCAGAGCTGATCCGCATTGATTTCAGCTCTGGGGACCACCTGTTTTCCAAGATGCCTCTGTAGGTGCTGTCTGTATCTCTGCAGTTTACAGCTCCCATATTACGTGAGCCAATAGGAAGACACAAGGGATGATGTTGCGGCTTCCTATTGGCCCGCGGGACTTTTAAACTGCCATATTATGAAACCCGCCGGTGCTCCTACCGGCAGCACCTATGGAGTAAGTATCTCGAGAAGCATGGGTCAACGGAGCTGAAATCAGCATGGTTCAGCTCTGGAGACCCCCTGATTCAAACCTTTTTTTTTTTTTTTAAACACAACATTGTGTCGCCTGGAGTGCCTCTTTAAAACATGTCCAGAATTTAATCTATAGTAGATATAATATTCCTAATTTTCAGGTAAGTTTCTTACAAAATTTGCACAGAGACAAATGGTTGCCAAATGATGTGACTGTTTCCAAATTCTGACAAAATTATAGAAGCCTATCTAATAACAATATGGTCTGCTTGATTGGTGATGTCATTCACTACATTGGAAATAAACACAATTGAGATTTATGTTGAGCGAATTTTACCTTGGAGAGGGATGGTGAAGAGGTTTCTGCTCTGGACCTCTGGTGCAGAGCTGGACATGTGACATGCGGGACAGAAGTTGGACCCGACTTCTGGCACGACCTGCCAGGCACACCTGCAGAGGAGGGGATGGGAATCACTGTTGGTGCTGGTGCCTCTGCATGCTGACAGTCCGGCAGTCACATAAGGAAGTTTCCGGCACTGGCCAGGACCCCCTGTATTGTGGCACAATGGTTATACGCCACTGTAGGGGGGGCACATACCCCTCTTCTCCTTAATCCGCTTCTGGCTGTCCATCCAAAGTCGAGATCACACGATCAAGTGGTCGTTTGTGGTGTACCAGCAGTATTACTCTATGTTCACCATTAATTATATAAAAATAAAGAATATTAAACTTGAATGGTTAAAGCTGCAGACTCACAGATGAACACATTGAACAGTTTTTTTAAATAACAAGGGTTGCTATAATTAAATGTAACACACAATTAACTTGAATTATATTTATTAACATTTATACGTTAAAATATGAAAAATGTATGTTAAAATAATTAAGCTACATTTTTATCTTTTTTTTTAACCATTTCTTACATTATTGTAACCCTTTCGAGTGTGCCAAGGTGTAGCAAATATGTAATGGGGTCTGGAACTCAGGGGGCCCCATGATGTCGTAGCTACTGTATGTAAAAAAAAAACATGCTTGGTTGCTAGAGATTGTGGGATGTGTTCTACACTGATGAGGAACGGAGCAATTATGTGACCAATTGCAAGTGCCCTGGCACTCAAAGGGTTAATCATTTCAACATGTTGCACTTATTAGATCAATTTGCTAGGCCTGCACCAGCCCTTATCCTAGCACAAAATGTTACAAATATCACATTGTGTGAAACTTCTATCTCTTTTATGACTAAAACGTTTGTTTAGGTGTGTTTGGATGCATTGTTTCTGCAGTGGAAAATTTTACTGAATACAAAGACTTTCCTATTTTCTTTATTGCTACTAACTGCACTTACATAGGGCTTGTTCACTGTGTAATGATCTCTGTGTTTTTATAAAGATGTGATGTGCTGAATCCCAATGAAGGTCAACTGATGGACTGTTAATTAATTCCAAGTGGACCCCTTGAACCAGTTTCTAATCACCTGGATCACTTTCCCCTCCCACCTGTGCAGAGGCTTTTGGGAGTTGTTGTTCAGTTTTTGCAATGCAGAAAAAATAAAAGGCATGGAACTGCCAGAATACTTTGAGTGAACCCCCCCCCCCCTCCCCATCCCTCCCCACACCACCCCCCTCCCCACAGAATGTGAAGTTCACACGACAGGCAACAGCAGTGGAAAGGCTCACATGGGTACAATTGTTCCCTTGGGGGATGGTCCTGCATTCACTGGTCTACTGTCTCTTCTCTTGCACCCCTTGCCTCCTCTCTACCTCCTCCTGCTTCCATTGCTCCTCTCCCTGCACCCACTGCTCCCTTCTCATCCACTGTCCCCCCTCTCTCTCCTTCCTGCACCCACGGCTCCTCACGGCTCCTCTCTGCTCCTGCAGTCACTGCCCCTCCCTCTCTCTCTGCCTCCTGCATTCATGTCCCAACTCATGTATACACTGCTCCTCGCACTCTCTGGTATCTGCATCAATGGTAGTGCCACCCTGATACTCCTCTGGCCCTGTGCCCTTCCTTTGACTACTCCCCGTGTTCCCCACCTGTGATTCCCCCTTTCACCCCTGTATGATTGTATTACCAATGCCAAGCTCTCCACCCAAGAGGCTCAAAGAATATATTATTATTCCGTAATAATGTATTTTGCATTAATAAAGAAAATATATTGATGGGCAGTAGTGGTACAGTAGATCGCATTAGGATGAGGCTGACTAAAGTACATCTTTGTTACCTAAATTCTGAGGACCCCTGCTGTAAAGCATTTGAATGAGATAAACAAACGTTTTAATAAAGAGCAACAGCCATCTTATTATGCAAAACAACTTTTTCCTTTCTGCCTGACATGATCCAGTACAATTTCAGTTTAATGAATAGGACCCATTTAACAGCAAAGAATTCCAGAAATTACTCAGGTTTGCAACATATCTACATACAAATACACGTCAGTTTTAGAGAGGAGTAAATTGCAATTTGTTTTGTGAATGGGCAAAAGACAAATTATCAGTAACAATGATAAAAATATTTAGCAAGTAGTGCAAACAACACTTATTGTTGTACAATAACAAATGTATGGGGAAAATAGTGTTACGGAAAAACAGACAGGTGCAATATATGACAGTTTTAAATGGACTACCTAATTTAGCTGACAACAGCTTACATGTGTAATTGGCTTTCATAATTATTTTGTAAACCCTTTGAGTGCCAGAGGGGCCACGACATCCTATTGCCTCCACCACAGCATGGTCACATGACCACTTTTAATTTCCCATCCCATCACGTACTTCACTCCATGGGAACGCAGGACTCGATGTAAGCTGACAAAAAGGCTTTCTTGGGCATGATGTAGCCACTGCAACATGAGGCCCCCGGAGTGCCAGACCCCATGACATAGTGACGTCTTGGG
The DNA here is from genome assembly GCF_040206685.1 of Ascaphus truei. Classification (NCBI taxonomy): domain Eukaryota; kingdom Metazoa; phylum Chordata; class Amphibia; order Anura; family Ascaphidae; genus Ascaphus; species Ascaphus truei. The sequence continues at coordinate 93,819,470 of NC_134485.1, forward strand.
GTACCCAAAGGATTCAATTACTTTATTTTCAGAGAAGCAGGAGAAGAGGTAAAAGTCACAGAGAAAGATTTACTAAGTGGTGGCAGAGCATGGTATGTCAAGACCGTATAGAAGTATGGCAGATACCATACTGCTGTATGTATTCATTTAAATGTACTGTACAGTATTTGCAAGTTTCTTAGTGCATCAATACTCAATTTTCTTATTATTCATGCAAACTGCTATACAATGTGATGTGGCTGGATCACAGGGGCATAACTACATTTTTGAGGCCCCCGTGCAAAAATCTTGAAACAAACACCACAAAATAAATGTAGTTTCCAATGGGGTCCCCATGTCGGCGGCTTTGCAAGCACCCCTACTCTCACACACCTTGCTCTCAGCCCCTCACAGCCACCCTCTGATCCTTACTGTCCACCCTCTCATCCTCATCCCTCTCATCCTCATCCCTCTCATCCTCACACTTACTCCCCAGACTGCCCCCTTTTCTCTCCCCCCTATGTTACACTCCCTTTATAACTCTTCCTCCCTCTCACCCCCAACTCTCTCTGCCCACTCATTCACTCCCCCCATCCTCTCTACCTCACACAACCCTGCTCCTCACTCAATTCCCCACCAGACACATACTCTCAATCCCCCCCCCCCACACACACACTCAATTCCCCTCCATAAACACACACACTTGTTTCCCCCAACACACACTCAATTCCCCCCCCCATAAACACACACACTCAATTCCCCCCACGAACGCACTCTCAATCCCTCTCCCCCCCCCCTTCCCAATTTGGGGCTTGTCCATGGGCCACAAACTTTCTCCTCCAGCTCCTCTGTTCAAGCAGTAGTATCAATGGTACCAACAGGAGGAGGGAGCATGGGGCCTCTGAATGCGTGGGGCCCAAGGCAATTGCTTTGCTCTAAGGCTGGCCCTATTATTATAATAATAATCTGTTTGTCTGTATCTGCCTACATCATTTGAAGTAGTTAACCTACAACCACCTTTGTAGCAAAGATTGTAAACCCGCATTATAGATTTGTAAGGTGTTAAGGCTAGAGGGGAGGGGAAGTAAACACTGACCAAGTATATGTTTTGAAGTCCTAATGAAGGTGTTGATAGAAAGTACTTTTTAAGTCAATGGTGCATATTAAAGCAGCAGCAAGTGTGTTTTTTTGTAATAAGTGGGAAGCAGGGGATCTCCGGAGCTGAACTATGTGAATTTCAGCTCCCCTGGTTCCCGAGATACTTGCCGCCGTAGAGTTACTGGTAACTATGGAGGTAAGTATCTCGGGAACCAGTGGAGCTGAAATTAACACGGTTCAGCTCTAGAGACTTCCTGCTTCTCACCTTTAAAAAAGGTTTAAAGCTCCCAGTCACGTGGGCCAATAGGAAGCCACAAGGGATGATGTAATGGCTTCTTATTGGTCCTTGTGACGTAGAAGCTTTAAATCTGCCACTTCGATAGCCCAACCTAAACCAACAGGAGCTGCTACTGGCACCAAACAGAGGTAAATATCTCTGGAAGCAGGGTGTTCCTGGAGTTGTAATTAACACAGTTCAGCTCTGGAGACTTCAAACCTACAAAACAAAAAAGCACAATTGCTGCTTTATCTCTTCATTCTGGAGTCCTCTGAAATATGCATTGACCAATAAATCTAATTATCGAGTAGATCCGGGGATGTATGTATATATAAATAAATAAGTGACTAATTATACACAATGGAGATCTAAATCAACATATGTGTTCTATGATTCAAGTTACCATGGGAAAAACCTACAGTAATTCTGTTTATTGCCTGACTAAAACAGAATACCCCATTCTCAATGGTTTTTCCTATTGAACGATTTACTGCAATTAGTTTGCGTTGGTCTGTATGTTTACAATTCAATATTCTCTTCAAGAAAGTGGAAGAAAAGAAATCTTACAATAGGGGGTTACTAATTAAACGGCGATAAGGCCGACTGTTGGTATTATCGCACGGGAAGTCACTAGGGGTAAGTGTGAATCACATGCCATAACATTTACTGTAAATGCGGGTAGCTTTAACAAAGTGAGTGCACTGGCATTGGTTCCAGCATATTAAATTGAGCTTGAGATACCACAAATAACTGCTTATTCGATGACATCTTAGGAGGATTTGAAATGGTTGGGTAAAACGTTTTCTATGCTTCTTTTGATAAAGGATTTAGCAGGATTATTGATAATGAAGTTAAATATAAAATCTGCCTTATGTATTTTTCCACTGGAACCTGTCAGATTTAATTTGCTGTACTGTAAAAAATGTTTTCCTAATCTATGTAGGATTAAATATTATTTGTGTTGCGATTATTAAACATACCATAATTGGTTTATGCAGTGATTCTTTTTCTTCCCATTTTTTAGCATTCAGCTTCCACATGCCACAAATGCGATTATTGAAGTGATTTATAATGGACTGGCCCTATGAAACAGGAGGGCTTTCAGAGATATGAAGGATAATTGTGCACAAAAGTGGTATACTGTTGCTTAAAATTAGACAAAAAATATGATTAACATAATTAGGGTAACTTCAGAATGGTACAGTACATCAAATGTAAGGGTAAACATAAAATAAACAAAAAGGAGACATTTTTCAATGGATGGTACAAAAATTAGTCCAGTTCTTTAAATTTACATTTCAGTTTTTGTGCTGTTGCATAATATGATATATTTTGCATTCAAAATTATGAATGTTATTTCAGCTTTCTGTAATGTAACTAATGACAGTTCCATGAAACATCATTGCATGAAACTGAATTAGTGCTAATTAATCTAAAATGTTAGAAAGACCTATCTAAATCAACACACAAAAAAATTAATTGGGTAATTAAAATCCATTTCTGAAACAGTTTGTTTAATGATGCTATTGGATTAAAGTAATTGATAACTGGAAAATCCTATTTGCACGGATTGATGTGTATTAAAATGGAAGCAACTTTCAAACTTTTCCCAATTATAGTTTTGTTGATGTATTTTTTCTTGGCACGACGCTAATAAAAAAAGTTAAAGTGAGAGTCATATTAGAAGTTATTAGTTAGAAAATGCCAATGATTTCTTAACATTACAATCGTCTCATAAACATACAAGATTATGCTCATAAATCCACAATAAACGTGATGACTGAAACAGATTTATTGGAAGTGCAGTAAAGCTTTGAATGCAGCATTTATAATGGTTGCTGGATAGATGCAATTGCAGAAGCTAGAAGTGATATACTTAATGTGTTCACTTGCAGGTCCATGCCGGGAATGTGAGTATCTGCAATTTAAATAATAATGTGTTTAGTTTTTTTAACAAAGTTTTCAATCAGATCATGTTATAGATACACATGTTAGTGTTTTATCTTGATCAATAAGTGATATGTAGAAAAGGAGAAAAATACAGCACATGGTTGATGACATTTAAAAATAAAATCAGCCAGGAGTAAATTATGGTAATAGATTTAAAAAAAATTTTTTTTTTTGAATCGTCCAAGTTTAGTTTGGGTTTTACTGCATTATCGCACTTAAATTTCTCTTGTCTAATCATATGTCTTTCTTAGTAGATCATTTAATTTTAGAAACAAATTTGCAGAAATAGTTTTAAATAATTTTCTATCACATACAGTAAATAAAAATATCATGGAGCCTGACTTTTCTATCCCCCAAGCTGTAGTATAGTATTTGCTTTTATACATTTGAGATAATGGAGAGATTAAATGTTGTAGCGTTGTTGGGAATGAATGTACAAGTCCTTGCTTTTTGCAAGTTTGCTGATCATGATAAGCAGCTTGTATGACAGGCCGACATATTCTGTAGCTGTAATAACAAACATCAGATAATCAGACTTTGCAGACATATTAATAATTACAATCAGATAATACATATGTTTTCCCTCATGAGACCCTTGTGGGCAGCTTCTTATAGACCCCTGTTTGGTGAAAGCGAGGAGATGTGATTCCGAGAGTAGTCTGATTGGTTGGGACTGTCATTAGATGTGAGCATGAGGGGTAACGATAAGTACAGCTTAACCCCGTTATAGCGCGGTCCTCGGGGGCCACCCACGACCACCGCGTAATAAACGGGGTTGCGGAAAAAAAATGGGCGCCAACATTTTTTTTTTGTGGTGGTACCGTGTCCGCCGGAGGGGGAAAGCTGAGAACTCTCCCAGCGTTCCCAGACCCGATGGGGCAGCGGCAACAGCACACAGCACTTACCCGGCATCTGGCAGCTCTTCTCCCTGTCTCTGCTTCCTGCTTCTGCTTCTGTCTTGCGAGAGGAAGCTCCCTTAAAGAGACAGTGTGTCTCTATGTGTGTGTGTGTATTTGACTGTGAGACTGTGTGTGTGTGTGTGTGTGTGTGTCAGTGTGTGTGTGTGTGTGCAGTGTGCTGTGTGTGTGCGCAGTGTGCTGTGAGTGTGTGCAGTGTGCTGTGAGTGTATGCAGTGTGCTGTGAGTGTGTGCTAAGTGTGTGCTGTGAGTGTGTGCAGTGTGTTGTGAGTGTGTGCAGTGTGCTGTGAGTGTGTGCAGTGTGCTGTGAGTATATACAATGTGCTGTGAGTGTATGCAGTGTGCTGTGAGTGTATGCAGTGTGCTGTGAGTGCTTAGTGTGCTGTGAGTATGTGCAGTGTGCTGTGAGTGTGCAGTGTGCTGTGAGTGTGTGCAGTGTGCTGTGAGTGTGTGCAGTGTGCTGTGAGTGTTTGCAGTGTGCTGTGAGTGTATGCAGTGTGCTGTGAGTGTATGCAGTGTGTTGTTAGTGTGTGCAGTGTGCTGTGAGTGTGTGCTGTGTGCTGTGAATGTATGCAGTGTGCTGTGAGTGTGTGCAGTGTGCTGTGAGTGTATGCAGTGTGCTGTAAATATATGCAGTGTGCAGTGAGTGTGTGCAGTGTGTGTGCAAAAAAGACTTCAATAAACAAATTAACTTTGAGTCAAGGAGTCACATATGTATAAAGAAATAGAGAGATTACTATAATGGAATGTCTTTTTCCTCTGGTCTGCAGCAAAGACTCAAATGTACAAGGCCTAGGAAGGCAAGATTTATGGATGTGAATTTATGTGCAAAATATAATTTCACACCTTATTGAATAGATGTGAATCCCTTATTATAGTATGCGAGTTTGCTTAATTTTCATACACTATTTGTATATTGCACGTAATTGCACATCCACAACCAGATTGTATCTTAAAACAGCAATATAATCAAAAATATACATTTAAAAAAAATAAATGAATTGTGTAGTATTATGTAATACTTACTGCATTTTTTATTCCAACTTGCCTCCCGCCCACTCTTTATGTCCTTTTTAATGAGTTTTAAATGTATTAAGCTTACATTCAAAATCCTATGTTTTTTAATGCCTTACTTGTGTAGTAATAGATAATACTGCATTTTTTTAAATTTTCCTCCCACTCGTTATGCCCTTTTTAATGAGTTTTAATGTATTAAGTGCTTAAGTATTATTATGGTTGCTATAGCCACCATTTACAAAGGCACAGCACTTCCTCTTTTGAAATAGGTGGCCATATAGTAAACCCTGGGAAGTAGGATCTTAGGAGATCGATCAGCAGCTTAGGTAATTACATTTCCTTAAAGCTGTGCAACTGCTGCATTTGTTAAAACAAAACAAAAAAATAATGGAAACTGGATTTCTACTTTAAATTCATGTTTATGAAGGGTTTGGACATGCAAGAAATTAAATCAAGCCTAACCTTTATTTTCCTGGAACCAGGGTCACGAATGATGTATGATTAGTTCCAGTAAGCTCAACTCATGTCCTCCCTCTTCCAAAGCATGACAAGTCCTTAATGTCTTTCTTAATTTTATTGCTGGATTAGAAAACACAAGAACTTGTAGGTGTAGTGTAGGCAGAGAGTGCTTCTCTATGTGGGATGCTTCTATGGGGTTAGACTATGGTAAGAGAGAAAGGCCTTACCAGGGGTGGATGCAGACAGGTCTGTACTCACTGTAATCTAGGGTGGAAAAGGAAGTGAGGGGCAGGGGTCACACTAAAGGTTGAGTGGGACTGCACTAACTGTCAGCAAAAGACAGGGGAGAACATGGGAAAGTCCATTAACTGGGAGGACTGGAGAAGCTGCAGTAGCAGTTCACTGATTACGTGCTCAGAGGCAAGAATGCAACATTGTTGCATGTTACACAGGCACAGTGTGTGTATGTGGAACCAATGCCTGCAGCTGAACTTAAGGAGCTGACAAGCAGAAGGGGGGTCGGGCAGGAATGTGATTCTTGTTCCATGACACTCCCCGTCTGGTATCTGGAGATACCACTATATAACTGGAATATGTGGAACATATGTGCAATGCATAACAAAGATAACATCACATTCTCAAACAATGCAAGAGTCCATGTCCACATAGCGATGTGACACCGGCCGGTATCACTGGTATCAAGGTCCCTTGGCCAAGGTTCTTTGGCAAAGGATGCAGGGTGGATGCACAGCTCCAGGTTTGCTGGTTGCACCACAATGTCTTTGTATAAAAGTCTCTGGCACTGTTTCCTTTTAGTCTTGTAAGAGAACAGTCCTTTTGTCTCTGTAGTTTCACCCACAGAGTGTATCCCCTTGTAGGTATACCAGCCGTGGCAGCCTGTTGCTCTATCACCTGGCGTTTGGCAGAAGGAGAGGGCTTTTGGCTCCTTGTGGGAGCGGATTACTGTCCCTGGAAAACTGGTTGTCGAATGTAATCCAATTAAGGGGGCGTCGTTCAGGGAGACTCCCTGAAGCTGAGCGCTGGGGTTGAACATTACTGGATTTGATCGGGTTCCTGAGGGTGGTAGGCCCCAGGTGATTGGAGGTACCGACATTCTTCGCCTTCCTCCATTAGAGGTGCTGGCTTTGCGTGGCCGGTAAAGAATATCTTCTGGATGAAGACCACAAAGTTGTTTTTGGTCTCTGGTTCCCTTTGTGGGCCGCAGAGGTGCGAGGTGAACCTAGAGATGGCATGTTCTCCATTGTTTGGGAAGCGCCTCCTTGGTGAACGGAATGGTAGCGGAGTCACCCGACTGCTTAGTCCGTCTTTAGAGAGCTCCTTGACAGTTAACCTCGGGAATCCTCTATCTTCCCTCGATGGTGTTTGTTTGTCATCGTTCCTTGTTGTCTGGAACGCTGTGCACCGTAGTTCATCGGTACATTTCTCTTGCATGAGAACATCTCCGCGTAGTTTGGTGAAACGCTTTTGTGTTTCTTTGTTGACTGCCATCGGGAGGTTGTTTTCTCCCTGGACATGACGAAGAACAGTCTCTTTTGTCCTTGTAAATCCTTTTGGGAAATGTCTCTGCAACTGTCCCCTCTTACGTGTTTGAACGAACAGTCCTTTTGACACTGTGGCTTCGCCTGTGGGGCGCAATCTTTTGTGGCTGTGCCAGCCGTGGCAATCGGTTGCTCTGTTGCTTGATACTCTGTGGAGAGGAACAACTGTACGTCTTAACTGTGCCCTTGCTCGCGGGAGTATTGTCTGATTGTTTGTTGTTTTTAGGCTGATCCCTTTGTCGGTCACCTTTGGGAGGTTACTCTCTTCCTTCGGTGGAATCGACTCATCATCCTTGGCTGTCTGGATTGCTGAGCATCATAAGCCATTGTCGCGTCCCATCGGCGTGAGGATGTCTTTGTTGGTCTCAGGGGTATGACCTTGTTTTTCTCTTCACTTGGCCCTTCGGTCACTTGGAGATGGCCAAGACATGGTTCAGGGAGAGATGTGTGTCCACATTCTGTCACCTCTGTTCTGCGGGCATCAACGTAGTCTTGCCCGTGCTCTTTGTTAGTGCACGAGTTGCCCACTATCACCCATCCTAGGTCGAGTCTTTGGGCGTATGGCGCGTTGTGGGGTCCGTTATGCTGTTTACGGACTTTATGTACCCTCATGATGTCCCTACGGAGCAGCAGCAGGATCTTGGCGTCTTGTTCCAACGGCCGGATGTGGTTGGCTATTCCTTTGAGGTGGGGTAATGGAGTGCCACGTCTGGTGTGGGTATCTCGTCCCTGTTTGTGGCCATGTGGTTGCACTCGATGAGTGTGGGAAGGGGCATGTTCACTTTGCCGTCTATTGAACATATGGTGTAGCCATTCACTCTTCTCCCTGTGGTCTCCATTTGCCCTGCGCACGTTCTGAGAGTGTAAGGAGAAGCACCATCTTGTATGTTAAACATGTCGAAGAACTCTGACCTGACCAGTGATCGGTTGCTCTGGTCGTCGAGGATTGCGTACATCCGAATAGCCTTCTCAGGTTGTCCTTGGGGGTGCACTGCGACAAGGCATATTTTGGAGCAGGACATTTTGCCACCTTCTTTTCCGCATACCTCAGTGCGCTGAGATGTGATGGATGTTGACTCTCCTTCTTCTTTCTCCCCGCCATGCTCCGCTATGGAGGATGGGCTCTTGAGTGGGTGGAGTGTCATCGCCTCTGGGTGTAATGCTGTCACGTGCTTGTCACTCTCGCACACTGTGCATTTGATCTCTTCCTTACAGTCCCTGGCTAGGTGAGTCGTGGAACCGCAGCACTTGAAGCAAACTCTGAATTCTCCAAGTAACCTCTTGCGTTCCTCTAAGGACTTCATCCTGAACCCAAAGCACTTGTTGAGTGAGTGTGGCTTCTTGTGTATGGGACATTCCCTGTTTGGGTCCCTTGGTTCCTTGTCTCCGGCGACCGACTGATCGGGAGTAGTTTGGGTCGTGGGAGGCACGTCCGTCCTGCGGGCCGAGATGGGTGTTTGGGGGTTACCATATCTCGTCGCTGGTCTCTCGTTCTTCAGGCTGCTCGCACTGTATGTGGTTTGCGCACCTAAGATGAAACTGGGATCGTTCCTTGTCCTTGCCGCTTCGCGGATGAAGCTCACGAAGAATGAGAATGGGGGGAAGACAACCTGCTTCTCCCTTTTGTATTTGGAACCTTGTGAAAGCCACCTTTCTTGGAGGTTGAAGGGTAGCTTCTCCAGGATGGGTCTCACTCCACGAGCTGAATCTAGGGCGTTGAGACCTATTAAGGAATGGTCTATCCTTGCGAACTCCAGTTCTTGCAGCAGGTCTCCAAGATCTCGTAACTTCGAGTAGTCTTTAGTTGTGATCTTGGGGAAGCTCTCGATTCTTTTGAAGAGTGAATCTTCGACTGCTTCGGGGCTGCCAGAGGACTCTTCTAGCCTTTCCCACACTAGGTCAAGACCTACTTGGGGTTCATGCGCGTTTGCCGTCCGAAGTCTCTGCGCTTGCTCCCTGGATACGTTCCCCAGGAACTTGACTAACAGGTTGAGCTCTTCCCTAGCTGAGAAGTCCAAGCTGTCGATTGCGTCTTTGAACGTGAACTTCCACGTCCGGTAGTTCTCAGGGCGGTCGTCGAAGCTGATGAGTCCTGCGTGCACCAAGTCGCGCCGGATCATGTACTTGGCTATGTCTGTCAGACCTGAGACATCGGCGCATTTGTCCCGTTCCGAGGTAGTTGCTGGGACGGTCTGCGCGGTCACCTCTTCCTTGGCGTGGATGCGTGATGGCTGCTGGCCGGTGTGAGGGGCTGTTTTCTCCCGCGTGGGTGTACCTGGATTGCGAGCCTGTTGTGGTGCATCCGTGTGCGCGCTGGCGTGTGGATCACTCTTGTGGCTGTGGCTATCCCAGGCAGCATGTGCCATTGCAGGAACGGCATCTTCTCCTCGTGGGCCTAGCAGGTCTTCGGTATCTGTGGAGTCGCTCCATCCGTGTTGAGATGGTGCGCTGGTGTTTGCACTGAAGAGGCTCCTTACGTAGTCTTCGGTGCGTTGGACTGGATCCTCTGAGGCAATCCGTCTGTACGGTTGCTCCCCGCCGTCCTGTTGCGCGGCTGCTTCTAGGACTTCGGCTTGGGCTATGGCGGCGGCGGCTTCCTTCTCTTGATTAAGCGCCTCTAGTTCCGCATCAAATTCGGCTTTCCTACGCGCAGTGGCGGCATTGGCAGCGGCGGCAGCGGTAGCAGCGGCGGCGTTGGCAGCGGCGGTAGCAGCGGCGGCGGCATTTGCAGCGGCAGCGGTAGCAGTGGCATTCTGCTCCTCCTCTTCTATGCGCGCTTTTTCTGCACTTACGGCTGCCTCTCTGCGACTATATTCGGCCCTGGCACGTGCGGCCTCTGCGGCGGCTCGCGCCTTGGTAGCGTTTGTGCTTGCGCTGGACGCGTTAGATTGCGCTGATCTTGCTGACCTTGAGCGCTTGAGCGCTGCAATGCGGTTTCCAGCAAAAGGTCTTTCCTCTTACTCTCGGCTTCCGTGATAGAGGTTCGCACGCGACTGTCACGTGTCAAGTCAATATTGAGCTGTAAGTCCCTTTCTTGCAGGCTTTCACCGGTGTTAGCCCTGGCCAGGTAAGTGACGTATGCCTCTGACAGTCTTTGGTAGCGTGCGTGATCTATCTTTAATTGAGTTGTTGCCTGCTCGAGCTGTTGCACAGAATTGCCAGCGCCGGCGACATTGCATACCCCAAGTGCGGTTGTTTCCCAGGCCAACTCTAATTTAGCGCGGTGCGCTTCAATGTCAGTCTCATATTTTTCGCGGCCCTTTTGTGTCAGTGTGACTGTCCGTTTGGGCCTTGCGCCTGCCTGCGCCTGTTGCAGCTGCGCAGCGGTCTCTGTGTCTGAGAGATCGCTTTCCTGCGTGATGTCTGGTGAGGCTCTGAGTTCTGCCATGCTGTAGGTGTGTGTAGGTCTTTGCCAGTGCGTGTGGCGTGCGGTCTTTTACCTTGTCAGCGATGGGCGTCTGTCTCAGATGATGCCGAGCGGTGTCCTGCAGCGTGCAGCGTTGGGGTAGCTGTACTTACAGGTGTCCGTTGGCTCCTCACTGTGGGGCTGAGCAGCGGGTGGACTCAGACAGAGAAAAAGGCAGTTAGGAATTGTAAGAGAAGCACTGTTTGTTGCAAGGCTGCTGTGCAGTTTGAGCTACTGGTTGTCTGTGAAAGCTGCAGACTGTTAGCAGTTTTAGCTACTTGGTGCTTCCTTTGTGTAGTATTAGCAAAGTAAGGCTGCTCACTGTCTTTGCATAAAGCTGTGGTAGTTTGCTGTGTAGAGGCTTGTGGCTCTGTGTAGCAACGTGCTTGTGCAATGTGGTGAGAGACTGCTGTTTATTTGCTATGTAAGCTGCTTGCTTGTTTCTTTAGCATAAAGGCTGTGGGTAGCAGCTCCTCTTTGTGTATTCCCAAGGCACACGGTCCTCTTTTTACTGTTCTGTTTAAACTGCTGCTTGTTTTGCAGAAAGCTGTAGCTGTTTGCTGTATAGCTGTGTAGAGCTGCACTTTTGTAGCATGAAGGCTGTGAGTGATAGCTTCTGCGTAGACCTCTAATACACGGTCTCTCTCTTACTTTCCTGGAACCAGGGTTACGAATGATGTATAATTAGTTCCAATAAGCTCAACTCATGTCCTCCCTCTTCCAAAGCATGACAAGTCCTTAATGTCTTTCTTAATTTTATTGCTGGATTAGAAAACACAGGAACTTGTAGGTGTAGTGTAGGCAGAGAGTGCTTCTCTATGTGGGATGCTTCTATGGGGTTAGACTATGGTAAGAGAGAAAGGCCTTACCAGGGGTGGATGCAGACAGGTCTGTACTCACTGTAATCTAGGGTGGAAAAGGAAGTGAGGGGCAGGGGTCACACTAAAGCTTTAGTGGGACTGCACTAACTGTCAGCAAAAGACAGGGGAGAACATGGGAAAGTCCATTAACTGGGAGGACTGGAGAAGCTGCAGTAGCAGTTCACTGATTACGTGCTCAGAGGCAAGAAATGCAACATTGTTGCATGTTACACAGGCACAGTGTGTGTATGTGGAACCAATGCCTGCAGCTGAACTTAAGGAGCTGACAAGCAGAAGGGGGGTCGGGCAGGAATGTGATTCTTGTTCCATGACATTTATTATTCTTTACAGATGCATTCAAACTGTGATGGAAGGTAGTGGTCTGTTTTAGATACCGTGATACTGTTCTCAGACAATCTCTATTAATCATGTGCACTTCAGAATTGGTGATTTAAAAAATAACTTAAAATCATTATTAATGGTTAAAAAAATTGTTGCCGTGCTAATAGTACAGGGGAACTGTAACCCCCACCCCCCTTGTTGTTTAGTTTAAAATAGGTACTTAAACGAACCAGTCATTCAGGAGCACAGTAATTGAATTAGATCCTGGATATTTGCTAATAGGCTCAACTCTTTTGATAAGTGTGCCCCCCAGGACACCGTCATTGTAATCTTTAATTGTGCAACGTTAATTCCGGATACTGATATTCATGAGATGTTCTAAAAATATTATAGTATTCAAGAGTGTGGTATGTTGAGAACATTAATTTGTTTTCTTGTGAACTATATAAAAATAGCAATAATAAAAGCCCTGTGATATGAACCTTTGTCAAATGTATTGCCATGGCCACTTGAGTGATCAAACTAGATGTATGCACCCTATTCTATGGAAAGGGATCAGTAAACAGAGCGGATGTAAGGAGGGAGAGGGTTCCCTATTAAGACTTTCTTTGTTCTCATATAGAGATACAGTAATACAGAGTTTCTACACTGGAGGTGCTTAGCGATATATATATATATATATACAACCTACACTTGCCACCAATCTATAGTGTTGTGTGGGCCACAGATCGGCACAGAGCCGTGCCTGCCTGCTGCCTGCCTCTATGCCAGATCGGGGCAGAAGCACGACCTCTATGCCAGCACTGGCACTCAAATAGTTCTCTACATTAGCTGTTTTGTGCTGAAACTAGAACAAATACATTATGTACATCAGCTTGGATACAGATGTTATACTAAATTATTGTGATTTTATTGTACCCACAATGTTTTTCAGGCAAGTGTTTAAATGGCAAGCTTCCTATGTGTTAGGGACTAATGCAAAATAATTGCTAATAGTTTTTAAACCTACAGCTGCAATTAAACTTCAGGTCTACAACTCACCAGATACATACTGTGAGACCTATTCAACAAAAATGTTCTCATCTACATGGAATGCAACAAAATCTTGTTATGCAAGAACCTCTGAAAGAGAATCACTTAACCTCCATGTCCTCTTTCACTGTGTCTTTATTCTAGCTGTGCCTTACTCATTTTTCACCCCTAACTGTGGTGGAATATTAAAAAATCGCTGCTTTGTTCATCGTCATGAATGGAGCACATTCTGTTTCTATCTTTATGCATTTGTGGAATTCTTTCCAAAATTATAAATACTGCTTATTTGAAAGATATATTTCTCATTTTCCACAATACAAAATACAATCTATTTAGCAATAGTTTTATATGGACACAATGCATACTCTTAAAATATAAAAATATTTTTAGCATATTTACCGTACATGAAATATATGAATGTTATTCATTTCTTCTTACTGAGACCACAGGAAGCAGACAGAGTGTTATTTGACAACAATATATTTGTACTAGCATCCGTGAACAGAATATAGATGGAGGTATTGCTTAATATATATTTATATGACAGACTCAGATTTGTTGTATTAAATCTTTTCACTTGGTAGCTTACTACTTCTCTGGTATTTTTCCAGCCTGCCAGCCTTCACCCAATCATTATGGTAAAGTCTACAGAATGAAGGGACAGTTCTATAATTATTTCCAATTTAAAATATATTTAGTAAACCTATTCCATGATCAGTTCTAGATTTAGGGGTAATGTGCATTGCAATCATTTTTTATTTCTTTTAATCTATTTTTATGTTATTTCTTGATTTCACCTTTTTAAACTTTGATTCCTGCAGAGAGACTATAAAGAGGTCACACACCATGTGGCTTGCGCAGTTGAGATGGAACACTGGGATTGGTAATATACGCTGTAGATACACCCACAGTTGTCATTGAAAACACAAATATGTCTATTTTTATTGGCAAATGAAGAGTGTTTGGAAGGTTGTGTGGTGGTAATGGTCCTCATGGTCATGGAAGGAATTGATTACTAATAAACTGCTTCAATTAAAAAAGCAGCCGTTATACTTGAGTCCTAGCAGCCTTTTACTACTAATGGAAATAAAACCAAAAGGGTATGTTTTATCAACATCGTCCTCAACATTGTCCTCAAGACTAGTTTCAACGAGTGGTTATCAAGATTACTAGCACCCTTTGTCTCTTCTCCTCAAAGTAGGGATGCTGTAGGGGACTATATACTGTATATCACCTCAAACACACCTGCATACAACATTGTGCACAGAAAATTGGTACACCTGAGATACCTGCTCTATATACTAATTGGCTATACTAATTTTCTGATATTATGGGACCCAAACTAAAAATAATCTCTTGCTCATCGAGTCCAGCAGCACCCTCTAGTTCTTTTAGTCAGGACGACCAGCCTCACCCTGTTTAATTTCATGTACTCAAAAATCAAGAGACCTGTATTTGAATGTGTATATCCAAAGAACCGCAGATGCGCTGGGCAGCACTGAGTTTAGCTCTGAGCTACCCAAGGAGCTGAAACAGCTGACTGTACTGCAGAAAAATTGAAGGGAAAAGGCCTTGACCAATAAAGGAGTTTTTGTTTTTTATGGTTCCAAATTAACCACTAACACCGATATCCAATGCCAGGCCCTAATCACTACCACTGGTTACCAACATATACTGTACACATGACATGTCAGAGACTGAGAGACTGGGTGACAAGAAAAGCTGTGCTCAGTGATAAGTGTCACTGTGCCAAATGATTTAGTACCTCCCCACCAACACCTGTGTACACCCCACAGGCCTTAAACACAACCACCACTAGTACCACCTTTCCACAAACTTGTTGGCCAACGTATATCAACATAACTGATTTATACATGGGGTAAGTACTGATACTGGACCACATGTCAGGGGCTGAGTTTGACCAGCACCACCGGGACACCTATACTAGTACTACCCACCACCAATTCTAGTGTCCAATCCCACAGGTCTTAAACATCACAACCATTTGTGCCACCTGAGACCAGGCTTTATTGGGAAATCTGTCCCTGACGATAATATTAGATGGACAAAGGCATCATCAGATTCAGAATTCAAAATCTAATTAAATGGATATACGGCCTACTGTGATGAACCAGCATCAATATCTCCCAATTCTTAATATCAGTCGCAGAATATATTTGTCATGGCTGGGGGATGGTAAAGTAAACTACAAGCTACAATTATCCTTTACAAATAATTTGTGTAAAGAGTCTAGTAACAAGGCTCTCTTTTACAAGTACAATATATACAGTCTGCTTGGTTTAAGAACACAGATAGCAATAGGAATAAACTGGTGATGTTGAATATTCAATATTGCATACAAATAAACATTTATACACAATATGCAAATATCCATATGTTGAATAATATTCTTATGTTTTCATATTACAGAAAATGATAAGTTCATAATCAAAATTTATTTAAGTAAGTGCTTATGCAGAAATAGTATTTGTAATTACAATTCAGAACAATAGTGCTTGCAGTTTGAGAAATACGCTTTAAAAAATATATATAATTGTTTTACTCTGATATGTGTCAATCTATTTTTCAACCTATTTTCATGTTTCATTGAATATTTAAGAATTGTTTTAAGTATGAATTTCTTATCTCAGCAATAATATAATACAAAAATGCCCAACTCTACAGTACATCCAATGTGACAAAATACACACTGCAATACTTCAGTGCCAATAGTCTCATGAGTAAGGGTCATTTAGTTAAACCCTTTGGCCAAAGTGTTATAGTCTTCAGCTACATCACAGCATACCCAATTGCAGGTCCTAACACTAACTATTAAAATAACCACATTGGGTCTGTCATAACAGGAACATGAAACAAACTGCAACTTGGAAAGTGGGGCGAGCTTAAACCCTGGGGGGGAGGAGGGGCCACTGACCTCCAAACAACTGTTGCCAGTTGCAAATCAATATCAATGAACATACAACATCCCAGCAAGCTCAAGAACCCCAAAAACCCACCACATCATTTATAAAGCATATATAATTGTGTCAAACAGGAGAGTTACTGAGCGTGGCCAAATGCATATTTAGCCAGGTACCCCCTTGGCTACTAATTATCTGCCTAACACGTAAATCCTTGTACCAGGGCAGGCAGTGTTAGGGTTAAATCTATGTCCTGCTGCAGTACACAGCTCCTGTTAGTGACAGGGGGCCTAAGGCCTAAGGCCTAGGTACTGCCCATACAGGGTTGGACCTGGACACCCTCCCCTGGTAAGAAAAATGGGTTGCAGCTCCAAATTCAGTTGTTCACAGTTCTTCCCTCTCCCCTCATGGGAGTGGGGTGTGTGTGTTCTATCCTCTTCCCCCAGGGGGAGTTGGATGTTATTCTATCCTTGACCAGGGACCTGGTGTCAGGCCTTCCCTCCCTCAGGGGAGTGGGAGCAGCTAATCCATACTCAACAAGTGAGTGTGGGAGACAAGGATAGACTTCTGGGGCCTCAAGTCCCTGGGGTGGATTCCAGGGTCACAGAGAAGAGAATATACTGTAAGGAATGCTGTGATGGAGTGTGTTAAATAAAGATCAAGTTCTGTTTTTACTCCTGCCTGAGGTTACAGTCTTTCAGGGGCAGGGAAAGAGGTTTTCCGCAGGGACTGCACCAATCTGCGATAGGCCCTGTGGAAATGGAGGCACTGTACCAGAGAATATGAGAGCTATGGATCACCAAAAGCCTGTTCTGTTCATCCCCAACTAACATCGGCGGAAGCTCAGGCCCTTCTGTAAACCTGCAGTTGAGCACTACAACACCAGGTAGCAGTGAATCTCCCTTAGGGTGGGGGAACATCGGTTACATTTGGAGGCGCTGCTGAGATCTAAAATCTTAGAACAGGAAGGCTTTTGCAGCAGAAGGGATCAACTTTATGCCAAACTGAGAAGTGCCTGAAAAAAACTATATCAGGGCCATTGCAAGGGATTTATGGATGGTGTACCTGGGGGCCCTTGGGATCCGAGGGATCAGAATCCCCTGTAAGGAAAAACCATCATATCAATATCCAACTCCATGCCAGACTGAGAGGTGTTTGATAACCACCGAACAGGACGATATTCAGAAGGATTATGTGTAGGGTACCTGGGATTGCTGTAGCTCAAGGGGACCAGAATCACCTGAAGGGGACTACAACATGACAATCCACATATAGTGCTCAATAGTATGTGCAAGTAGCGTCCCTGGGGGGGCTCTCAAAAATCAGGAGGCCAGAACCTCCATTTAAAGAAACTACAGCCATATAATAGCGGTTTCCGCCAAAACAGGAGTACCGCGTGGTAAGCTTTGCAAGATGCAAGCTTTTTCTGTTGAAAACCATCTGGGTTCAGCGTGAAAACCGAAACCGTGCCCACCTGTTAGTGCCTAGACTCCTGGGTCCACCAGGGGGAGGAGGCACAGAGTGAATTGAACATTGCGTGTCACCATTAGGGGCGTACCGCACCCTCAGTTGCACGTGGGGAATCAGCAGTGTGAGATCTATTCAGGACTGCTCCTTATATTATTGGAGGAAAAAAACAGGGAATGAACCCTGAGTAGCTGATGCTACAAACTAGGCAGGATAAGTTCAGTCCATAAAATTCAGAAATATTCACCTCAGTATCAAGGAATAAACCACTAAATCCATGAATTATCCTCCATAGAGAAACAAACTAACTCTGGATGGGGGGCTGTATAGCATAACTGGTAGAAATACAAATTTGCCTCATCAGTGAAGTGCCCCTAGGTAAGTCAAAGAACCCAGAAAATGCTAGCCTCACCTGCATCCGGTATACAACGGAGGATCGATCAGCTGGCAAGTAATCACAATGAATCAGTGTAAACTGCCGGGTGTCACTGAAGAAAGGTGGCGTGGTGCTCCAGGCTGCTGGTAGAGGTGGCATTCTCCTGTCCGTGATAAGTACAGAGGGAAAAGGAAAACTCGGCGGTCACTGCTCTCCAAAAAAACAACCAAGCGCATAAAAATAAAAAACTTTATTTAATCAAAAAAAGAGAACATCCACAAAGAGTAAGAACACTCTGACGCGTTGTGTCCTGTGGCAAGGACTTTATCAAAGAGTGAAACCCTTATCAACAGCTACTCTCTAAATAGGCAGTGCTGTAAACCTATTGGTTGAAATTATCACATGTGTCAAACACACACCTGTGGCTTTAACTGCAAAGACAGAGGAAAGAAACAGCTTTGAATATAGACAGCACGCTTCATAGAGTGGATAGCTGAGCATGTAATAATACACACAATGTAACATAAAACAACAAAATGTTATACATATTAGCTCTATACTAAATGAACACAAAAAGGTTAAAAACAAAGTCTCTATGATGTCTCAAATGACAAATACAATGACCATAACAACAATCCAATGATAAATACATAGATGGTAATAACTGCAAATTTTTCTAATTAACCCATAAAAGGTAAATATTATAAAGATGGTTATAGTCAAAGTATTGATCAATATGCATGGCATCACCAGTATGCAGGTCCTAACTAGCTGGGATTGTGTGTTTATTCATTTTAATTTTCAACTGGTATCAGTTGGTTGAAGGTTAGTGGTCCCTCCTCCCAGGTTTTAAGCTCACCCCATCCCACTTTTTAAGTAGCAGGTTTTTTCATGTTCCTGTGCAAGACAGGTCAACTGAGGCCATTCTCCCTCCAGCAGAGGTAAATGAGAATTTTCACAGGTAGAGTTCGGACTGGCATACTGGTCATGCCGTGAAGTAGCTACTGGCTTATAACGCTTTGGCCATAGGGTTTAACTAAATGATTCTTACTCATCAGAACATCAGCACTGAAGTATTGCAGTGTGTAGAAAGAATGTAGTATAGACCGCACTACATTGTATGAGCTTTTTAAACAATAAACTGAAAGTGAGAGAGGGGTATTTATATATATTTCTTACATTACATAACTGCAATGGAGATGTTGCATACAGCATTTGTATAAAGAGTTCATATGTGTGCTCGAGTGCTTCTACTGTAAATGATAAGCTATAAACAATTTGTAAGAGTAAATAGATAATCCATTTATATTTAAACACTTGTATGGTCAGATTTTACTGGACTAGATGTTATTATTAATAGATCTATAAACCACACGCACCCATGCAAATCAATGAGCTCAACATACCCATTCTGCAATACTCCAGAGCAAATGTTTTTTTTACAATTTTTTAATGTGTATACATGTTTTTATATTAAGTATATATTTTTATTAAGCACTCAATCCTGGAAATGCACTAAATGGAATAAGAGAACAAATGAAGCTTATAAATATGTGCACATACCATTTTGTACCCAAATCAATATATGTGTGACAAAAGTATATATATATGTATATATATATATATATATATATGCAAATATAGCTGTATGCTCATCTGCATGTCTTAGGCAGGTCTGCAACCCCACCTTTCCCCATTATCACCCAGCATACAGCACTTCCACTGCAGCAAGGGATTCTGGGAAATGACATGCAAATAAGCACACAGTGTCACTTTTTGCCTCAATAACCATTTTTAACATGGTTCCCTATAGGCTTAAGCTTGCTGCATGGTCACAGCTTTGAGCACAGCCAGGGTTAAGGTGCATACCCAGAAAACCACCCACAGACAGCTGTTTCGACCTTGATGGGTCTCATCAGTGTGGGGTTGATTTTAATGGGAATGCAAGAGAGGCTTATGGGATAGGCTAAACCATAATACTGGGTTAAGTTATGGTGAGTAAAAAAAGTGACAAAAACCCTCCACAGGAAAGCAAATATGCAAATATAGCTGTATGCTCATCTGCATGTCTTAGGCAGGTCTGCAACCCCACCTTTCCCCATTATCACCCAGCATACAGCACTTCCACTGCAGCAAGGGATTCTGGGAAATGACATGCAAATAAGCACACAGTGTCACTTTTTGCCTCAATAACCATTTTTAACATGGTTCCCTATAGGCTTAAGCTTGCTGCATGGTCACAGCTTTGAGCACAGCCAGGGTTAAGGTGCATACCCAGAAAACCACCCACAGACAGGTGTTTCGACCTTGATGGATCTCATCAGTGTGGGGTTGATTTTAATGGGAATGCAAGAGAGGCTTATGGGATAGGCTAAACCATAATACTGAGTTAAGTTATGGTGAGTAAAAAAAGTGACAAAAACCCTCCACAGGAAAGCAAATATGCAAATATAGCTGTATGCTCATCTGCATGTCTTAGGCAGGTCTGCAACCCCACCTTTCCCCATTATCACCCAGCATACAGCACTTCCACTGCAGCAAGGGATTCTGGGAAATGACATGCAAATAAGCACACAGTGTCACTTTTTGCCTCAATAACCATTTTTAACATGGTTCCCTATAGGCTTAAGCTTGCTGCATGGTCACAGCTTTGAGCACAGCCAGGGTTAAGGTGCATACCCAGAAAACCACCCACAGACAGCTGTTTCGATATATATATATATATATATATATATATATATATATATATATATATATATATATATATATATATATATATACACACATATATATATACATATATATATATTAGTTGTCATATACTTTATTAATTCGTAAGGTAGAGCCTACTTGTATATCAAACATGGCATACCTTAAGTATATAGGAATTATATTTGGAGACTTATACTGTATATATGTGCAAAATTGATGTTGTTATTAATGACTGATTATTGTCAGTAAATAAAGGGGCCTTAAGTCCCAATCAGAGTGGAGGCCATGGGGTGTTCTTGTTTTCTATGTAAAGATCCAATAAAGTTCCTGTTTATCTAAAAACTTTATCCTACTGCTTCCTCTGATGGGATTAGGAACATGTTTGATTCCCATATAGGAGAAAGTGTCTACATTCCCGAAATTACAATTAGTAAAGTGTTGTGATACTGGGTGCGTGAGATCTTCCTTTATAATGAATCGCAAATATTCCATGATACGAACTTTGAGTGCTTGTGTGGTCCAGCCCACATATTGTTTACCACATCCGCAGCCTCATAAATTAACCGCGAATGTGATATTACAATTAATGAATGATTGGATTTGAAATTCAAATCCCGTGACGGATGAAGTGAAAGTAGGACCAGGTGTGATAAATTTGCAGGATATACATTTAATACTCTTAAAGCTCCCCTTAGGTAAGTTGCTATATTTGGAACTTTTTGTTGAAAATAAACTAGTAGAGACAAAGTTGTCAATGGTTTTGGCCGTTCTGAACACAAAACGGGGGCCCCCAGCATGTACCTGTTTTAATAGTGGGTCTGCTGAGAGAACCCCCCAGTGTTTTTAGATTATGTTTTTAATTTGGCCTGCTTGCACATTGAATTGAGTAATGAACACAGGATATTTTGTATCCTGTTGCTCATTACTTTCCTTTCTCTGTTTTGTAGTAAATCCATCCTGCTCATACAATTTACTTCTTCCATTGTTTTCTTCAAGTCTGAGGGACAATACTCCCTATTCTCAAACCTGGCAAGAAGTTCATTAGATTGTTTGACAAAATCCTCATTTGTGGAGCATATCCTCTCAAGCCTAATTAACTGTCTCTGAGGATCCCTTTTAAGAGAGACTTGAGTTGGCAGCTGTCCGTCCGTAAAAACGTGTTGCATGAGTTGATTTTACGAAAAACGTCTGAGCTAATAATCATATTCATATCTATGAATAAAAGTAAATACAGATAATGTATATGGTGAAAATCATAATTGTGAGTGAAGTGTAAATTTAAATTATTGTGATTAAGATAATCTATGAAAGGCAGATGTGTTTTGACATCACCCTCCCAAATTAAAATAAGATCATCAATATATCTTTTATAAAAAGTGATGATTTGTCGATAGGTCTTTCTATCTCCAAACACGTGGACTGACTCCCACTAACCTAAGAATAGGTTGGCATAGGAAGGAGCAAAACAAGTGCCCATAGCGGTTCTACGTGTTTGGAGATAGAAAGCCAAATCTAACAAAAAATAATTGAGAATTAATAAAAAAATGTATGGAATCAAGAATGAAAGTGCTCTGTGTGAATGATAAAGTGGTAATCCTTTTTTTCAATCCTGTATGGAAAAAAAAGGAAAAGAAAAAAAATGGCTTTGATTGCCCCTTTAATGAATGAGTGCACACTGACCTCCAGATTCATCAAGTTCCACTAAGGGTTAACACACCTGAACTAGCATTAACCCCCATTCAAGTTAATGGGAGTTAATGGGAGTTCTGTGTGTTAACCCATAACACAGCTTGATGAATAACTCCTTAAGGAAAACAAAAATGTGGGATGTCATGAAACATTTATCTTGGATTATAAAGTAATGAAAAATTACAGTACATCATATTATTGTATTATCTTAATATGTCAGCACTAAAGCACAGTGTGTGGACTGCATGTACCCTTATCACTGTTCAAACAATTGTGGCAATATAAAACTAATTTGCCTGTAAAATTGTGCTGAGAAAAATTGAATAAAGCACTTTATTTGTGTCCTATATTAAAAGATCTCCTGAACATTTGTTTAACATTCAGGGCATAAGACCCAAGCTTAAAACCATAGCGAACACCCACAATCTTAAAGTAAATGATTCATTGAGTTTGCATTGGGTGGCATTCATTAAAGATTAACCACATATTATTTCCTATTTCTATTTATATATTGCTTTAGGACTTTAGGAGAGTCAAAGTAATTGAGTGTACGAAAAAGAACATTTTGCAGTTCAGGGCAGAATAATGTGAGATTTAAATTCGTTTTGATGAAAAAAACAATTTACTGTACTTTTGTTAATAGCTACTTTTAATAGTTTTTTTATGCCCATTCAATTACTCTAACCTTTTCCTTCTCATGCTGTTACATTTCAGAGATACTGGAATACTTGTTTTTGTATTTTTGGGAACAGTTAAAAGTGGTTGACTGTAGGAAATAAAGATTTAGCTGTGTATTGATTTAATGCATATAATGTGAATGTGTAGCCAAATGTGAATGCTTTTGCCACTTTAAGAGAAAGAGGCAGACATTGATCTATTCTAGGAGATAGTAAGAGATCAAGCACCATTTAAACAATACTAATACTGTAGTTGAGCAAGGGCATATTGGTCTTTTGATGAGAGACCAGAGTTATAGATACTTGCAAGATTTTTAGTGTCACAGGTATAACTGACTGAAGCAATGTGAAAATTAAAGGGGACACAACATGTAGAATGCAAAGGTTTAACTCACAAAATATGAGGAGAAAGAAGAAGGTATAGTGGGATTTAAGGGATTTTAACATACAATTGCAAAATCTAATGATGTGGTTGGGTACTATTGAACAAATCATAAAACAAATTATAAGCATAATATAAATCATGGGTTATATAATAAATAAAAAAAGAACAGAATGTTATAATGGGTTTCCAAAGGAAGACATACACAAATGAGAAAAGAGGCTCAGGGAGTACAGATTATGTGTATGTCTGTTAAAGTCAATAAAAAGGAGGGTGCAGTGAAGTTAGAAGAGAAAAAATTTGTCAGATAATGTATTGATATGCATTCAATAATACTGTACAATGTGCCCTCTTTTTCTACATGCAAAGTTGATTCCACCTACTGTTTGAGAGCTTGCTGTTTTAGGCTGCGTCCCCAGTACGTTCTATGGCGCATGCCTCAGCGTGTGCTGTGCGATCAAGCACCGCCCGGGCCCACTACGCATCTTGACGCGCATTCGACAGCCGCGCTCTACTTTAAGTTTTTGCAACAACAGGAAAACTGTCTTTACAACTTGCGACGGAGGGCTGGCCACGCCCCCGCCGGCGGTTCAGCCAGTGAGGGTGAATCAGCCGTGTGAGGTTATGGCCACGCCCCTGCAAAACCCCTGCCACGCCCCCCCATCGCAATCTCCTGCATCCCACCTGAGGACCACAGATAATGCATGCATGCGCCGTCTCCCCCCTCCCCCCGCCGGACACGCAGGCTACAGTACAGACTGGGACCGCAGCCTAACCCCTCTTTCCTTCAGACTATGGGATATGTCGCTCAAGTGGGGACCTAATTCTAACACACACTTTTACCTAGTCCAATCTAGTTATTTTGAGTGTTGATTGTTGACTCCTTTCTTTCCAAAGTACAGTAGTTCCTCTATTTGTGTTCTAAAGAGGCACTCCTGTGGAGGTTTGAAGCAGTGGATCTCTCCACAGCTGAACCATGTTAATTCCAGCTCTGGGAAACCGGAGATACATCCATAGGGGATCCCGGTAGCAGCCCAGACAGTGCTATTTGGGGCTATCAAAGCTCCCATATCCTGCAAGCCAATTGGAAGATATGATATCAACCTTCGTTGCTTCCAATAGGCTCACATGACATGGCCATGTAAACAGATCTGAGCTACCGGCACCCCCTACGAAAATAAGCATCTTGGGAATCAGGGGGTCACCGGGCGAAATTAATGCGGCTCAGCTCTGGAGAAAACCTGCTTCAAACCTATTAAAAGACAAACCAATGTAATGCATCCCCAGGAGTGCACCTTTAAGGACAGTGGAGGGTGTCATTTAGGGTTTACCATTGCTGTGCAATGTGTTGTTTAAAGAGTGGGAGAAATGCTGCTTTAACCAATGAAGCATTTACATTACTACATTACCTTTAGTTGTGTGTATACTTCTATTTAAAAGATACCAACCCAAGTATTAATGTGCCATATGTGTGTGTTTTTTTTTTGTTTTTATTTAATACATAAAATATATATATGTATATATATATCATATAGTTGCTGGATCTAGCACTTTTAAAGAAATGCATTTTATGACAGCATAAACTGTACTGTACATTTACAACATTTTCTATAGATACTGTATGTCAGTGTAGTATACTGTATGCTTGCATTTGTAAATGAACTGTATAAAACACTAGTACCAGTCTACAATACTAATACCATACCACCATATACGCAATCCAGCAGTTTGGCAAAAATGCTTGAAATATTCATATAATAAAGGTAATCTGTGATTCTTCTAGTACCTTTTACTGAAACGGACCAATATTCTCTTTTCTAATCGTTTTGTTATTAATGTATTTGAAGAACTTTTTTAGAGTTGATCTTACTTTTTATTGTAATCCTTTTTTTTCTATTGCTAATCTAATTAGATTGCCCTTTTGCAACTTTGTTACATTCCTTATAATTCTGATATAATTATTCTGTCCCTTCTGAATTTAATAATCTCTTCCTCTATGTGTTTATTTAGCCATATCAATTTAGATTTGTTTCTTTTATATTTATTATCCAAAGGTATACAGTGATAAGTACATTTATCTAATAATGTTTTAAAGACCTTTTAATTCTGCATTTTTTCCTGTTGATTATTCTTCCTTAGTTTACTAAAATCTGCCTTTCTTTGTTGATCTAATATAATATGTTTTTTAATCATTTATTTCAAATCCGACCATGTTCCTAAGTGTTCCCTGACTTGAATATTTGTTATTACTTCTACATTGTTTGATATCACCAAATCCAGTAATGCACCTCTTCTGGTTGGTTCCTTAATAATTTGAGAATGTAATCGTCTTCTAGCACATAAAAAGACCTGTTTCATTTAGCTAATAGTCGATGTGTTTCATTTAGCTCCAGTCGATGTCCGGATAATTAAAATATCCCATTATTAAGACTTGACCAAGTTTTTCTGTTTTCTTCATTTGCAAAAGTAGTTTTGCTTCCTCAATCTCACTGATATTTGGTTATTTACAATAGATTACTACAAACATTATTTTGTACTTTTAACCTATATTGTAAATATTTATTTTTGCTCATTTAATGGGAATGCATTTTGTATATAATACGGAACATTGAACAGCAAAAAGAACTTAATTGTACAATATTACAATATGGTAAAATGTAGAGTTAGCATACATGATTATGCTGATATGCATTTAAGAGCAGTGTTTATATATGAACACTATAATTTTAACAGAGGAGATGGTGTTATTCTTTTCATCAGGGTACTTCATTTAAAATAATGGATAGTTTTTTTATCTGGTTCCAAAAACTATTGATATTTCATAACTGAGTGTGAAAGGAAATCAGAATGTCTAAGCTAACCAGCCAGTTCTGCACTTGGAATAACACTCCAATAAATCATACTAATTAATCAGTGTCAATATTTTGGTTACATTGATCATGGTGCCACTTTCCATTCACTAACATTTCATTCTTGAGTACACATTTTGAATTGTTTTACTGAGCACAATTTGTAATCGTTCAACTATCATAAAGGACTAAAACAGATGATAAAATATAACAGTATACTATAATTTAATACATACATGTTTTAAGCCAACTTTGCAGTTTATTGTTACATTTATACTTCTGTGATTAAGAACGCTGAAGCTAAGAAAATAAATAATGTTATTAGTGCCAAATCAAAACAGACACATGGCAACAAATGAATTTTCTCAAGTAGTCAGTGGGGGAAGCTCTTCAACTTTCTTATGCATGCAATTCATGTAGGATCGATGCCTAAGCTTTATACACTGTGGCAGAAATGTCAAAATACCTGCAATGACAATACTTTAAGCTATGACTGTCCAAATCCTTATGGTAGTCAAGGGAAATAAATGTCATATTGAACATTAGTTTTTTTTATTTCTTGCAGCTACATGTCCCCTGTGAAAGTGAAAAAGCACAACATCTACAGTATTTTAAAATGGCACTTTTTTTTTTAACTGAAGGGCATAATTTAAATGTTTATGAATGAACAAAAATGTGCTGCTCATTAAAATGGTAGCATTAAAATAGCTGAGATTGTGCCTGGTCAGCAGTCAAGAAGGTGAAAGAGAGGGTGTCACGAATGGCACACTTCTGAGCACGTGGCTTGTGTATGTGACAGGGTTTAATAAATCTAGCTATTCAGCTGACTCACTTATCTCCCCCCAGGTAGCATGGCCATTTTTGTGTAGTCAAAAACCAGGACAATTTTCGCATATGCGTGAAAAGTCTGCACTGACTGCACATGCGCGAATGGCCAGAGCTGAACGAGCATGCGCAGATGACCCACACCGATCGTGCATGCATAGCTGACCAGAGCAGATTGCGCATTTGCAGCCAGCAAGAGCTGATCGCGCATGCCCCTGATCAGCTCTTCCCAGCCACGGATACGCAATCAGCTTTTGGTAGCAGGGCATTCGCGATTGGCGTAGGCCATTTACGCATGCATGGCCAGCAAGATCAGCATTTGTCGGCCGTGCATACACGATCGGCTTTTGCCGCCAGCGCATCCACAATAGAAGCAAAAAAACAGGATTTTTGGGGACTTTTGAAAAAGTTATCGGGACACCAGGACACAAACCCAAAAA
This sequence comes from Ascaphus truei, assembly GCF_040206685.1. Classification (NCBI taxonomy): domain Eukaryota; kingdom Metazoa; phylum Chordata; class Amphibia; order Anura; family Ascaphidae; genus Ascaphus; species Ascaphus truei. Next base: position 93,846,704 of record NC_134485.1, read on the forward strand.
CTGGGAAATTCCATGAAAAACTGGGACGTCTGTTCATCCTACCCACAGCAATACCCCTAAACTGAGAAATATCTCCCCATATGCCATCACACTACAACCTCAATTCTCTGCCACCAGTATAATTCTAGGTCTTACCTGCAGAGTCCTTGGCCTGTGTTTACTAGGAAAAATATGTAATTTAACACAAAATCAAATTGAGCAAAATATGCCTTAAAATGTGGCTAATCTCTTCGAAAAGGTTAAAGTTAATTTACAAAAATAGTACTGTAATGGTTGCAAAAAAAAGGTTACAACTGACATACAATATATAAATGCAGACCACTTCATGACATAAACAAGGATATACTGTAAACAGCTAAATACGTTACCACACCAGAGGTCTCTGGGTTTGAAATATGAAAATTCACGTGTTATGACAAAACAATCCTCCTGTTGAACTGTAATGTCATAATAAAAATGGTTTGTTTTTATCCTAACTTTTCCTCTGTCACAAAGATGAGCCCTGCCTTTTTTGGGGTTGTCTCCTTAACTCCTACCCATCTCCTTGACATTTATGAATGCAAATCATAAAAAAAAAATATTCAGGTGTGAACAGATACAGATCATACAATTACAGAGTGTCCCTGCATAATACATTGTAAAAAATACATTTGTTACAGTTTTTATTGTAGATCATCATGCTGGGAAAAAAAGCTGTCACCTATTTTTCCATTTTAATTTAACTCTGGCACCTAGGAGCCTCTAACGCTTTCTTAACAATGGCACGAAACTCAAAACCAAACGGCACATGACGTTAAACATTTACAATCCATATCTTTAACTCGACCAGTTAAATAGCTTAGATATATTGAGTAAGAGCTAAAACATTTCTATGAGTTTATATTCTGGGTTGGGGTAATCCTTATCTTTATCCAAGAGCAATCTAAGGGGCTTCATGACACCTAGAATAACTCTGTGTTCTTTGTTTTATAATGTTTATTCCTTTTACACTTCCAGGAATTTGTTCTTATCCTGAATGGGGAATGACGCTATGATCAGATCCCATTTAGCGTGATATTTCTTATTTTGATTGTTTCCTGCTCATTGTTAATTTTATCGATGGTAATGAGCTTGAGTAGTAGGAATTTGACTAGCTCCATACTTGGGGCCTCTGGATCAAGCCATTTCTTCATGAAGGTCTTCCTAGCAGTTAGGAGAATCATCTCCTTTGGGAGAATTGCTTTATTATTTCGACTTATCTTGATTTGCCAAGGATCAGTATTAGTGAAGAGCATGGATAACAGATGTCTCCGCCAGTTTACTTTTGTAATTTTCATTACATATTTCAGTACCTGATCCCAAAATTCTGAAACCTTATCGCATGCCCAAAGGCAATGCTTGAGGTTGGCCTTTTCTTGACCACATTTGGGGCACTTTGTATTGTCTACATCAACATTTTTTAACTGTCTAATAAAAGGAATACAGGCTCTATGCTTCAATTTGAACTACATCTCTCTCCATTTTTCCAAGGCTATTATTCTACGGGTTCTAATATAACCCACGACTAGATCTTCCATTGTCCGAACCTCTGCAATGTCTTGTAGTCAAGCTCTCTGATTCTTTCTATTATTTTTTTCCATCTCTTTGTCTCTGGTTAGTTTATACAGTTCTGCTAATGAGTGTTTGGATGACCTACAGTAGTTTGCATAAAGTAGCTATCAAAGGCGTTATGTTTCAAGATATACGTTTTATGTCCTGGAGGCTTTTACAGTAGTTTAACAGTTGAATGTAAGGGACAATTTAGTTCTCTGGGAGATAATAATTAACGGCATGAAGTTCTGCTTTTCATTACTAATAATGTGTCCCAGGCATTTAATCCCTTTCCTACCCCATGTTTGGAAGATTTAGCTTTCTTTCCCTGGAGGGAATCTGTGATTTCCTTGAATAGGTAGGGTCTGGAGGCCAAGTACGTCAAATTAATGTTTTTCCTTGTTGCCCTCCAAGTCATGAAAGTGTCTCTAATTAATACATTTGACCTAAGTTCCTGGGGTAGTTTGTTCCATTCATAGTGGAGGAGCTCAGGAAGTGAATATCGGTCAGAGAATTGCTTCTCGATTTTGGGGGTGCGTAATAATCCTTGGCTAGTACCCAGTCACCTACATGTTTTAGAAGACACGCCTGACAGATATCCAGATGTGTATTAAAGTAGCACGAATGCAACGATGAGGATAAAATTACTCTAGACAGGAAGAGAGTTATAGGGTATTGTATACTCTGAGTCATTTGAGTTTAAAAATCATTCTCTCACAGAAATAAATGTCACAAAAGATTGAGTAGTGGAAGATAAGACACCTAGAAAGATGGACATCTCCTGGTGACAGAGACAAAGTTTGGACATAAAAACCATGCATTTTGTGTTTCAAAACTAGATTTCAACACTGCGATGTAATGTACAGTATATACTGTAAGATGTGAATTCTCATATTTCAATCTATCAACCTTTTGAGGAGTCTAATAGCGGGTAATGTATTTAGGCTTTCTGTTTTATACTCTGTTATTTTATTAAATTGTCTGCATTTATATATTGTATATCTTTGTAATATTCCTTTTCTGTAAACAAGCACTGTACTACTTTTCGTACACTATATAAATCTAAAATGTAATAAGTACTGTCTTTGGGCTCTTGTTGAACCTAGTACTTTTGTGAAGAGATTAACTGCATTTTCTGACATATTTTGCGACACTGGGTTTTTTGTGTTAATTACATCCCTTTTCCACCAAACAGGAGACCAAGGACTCCTGAGGGTAAGACCTTAAATTATTCTTGGTGGTAGAAGCGTAATTGAGGTGTACTGTGATGTTTTTTGGAGAGTAATTGCTAATTTGTAGTGTTCTGCGGGGAGGTATGTGAGTCAGCTGGAAAGCTGGAGATTTTAACCCCTTTCACAAGTGTGGCGTTCATGACAGAGATTATAGCTGTTAACAAAGGATAAAATGAAAACAAACTGACCAGCTTTTTCCTGTTACTCCTATAAGTGGAAATGAGAATTGATTTCAAACTTAGCAGGTGCATGTGCTGAAAAACAGATAATGATACAAAATATATTAAATACACATTTTCTGCATAAAAACAATACCCACTCTATTAGGCATAGACCAATTTTTAAGTATGTGTAGTGTTTATTCCAGAGTTTTTCTCATGGTATGGACCTAATTTGAACAGGCTTCTATTTACAGGATTGAAGCAGGGGGTCTCCAGAGCTGAACTGTGTTAATTTCAACCCCCAATAAAATCCCTTTTTTCCATAGATACTTTCCTCCATAGCGGTGCTGGTATCTCTGCAGTCAAAAAAACTACGTGCCTAATATAATGGTGGCTTTAAATGCCACACGGTCCAATAGGAAGACTTGATGTAATCAGTTGCGGCTTCCTATTGGCCAGCGTGACCGGGAGATTTAAACTTCACAGGGATACTGGCACTGCTACGGAAGTAAGTATATCTTGATGTAGGGGGTCCCTTGTGCTGAAATTAACACAGTTCAGCTCTGTAGACCATCTACTTCATACCAGTAATTAAAAAACAAATAAAAAATTCAAACGCAATGCAGCCTGGTCTGCTGCTTTAAACTAATCTTCTAATTAAGCAATAACTGCTTAAAAATGGCATATTCTTTCTTTGTGTCATTGATGAAGGCTTTGATGACAACTAACAAGTCTGTAACAGACACACCATGAATTAATTAATCCTAATGTATGCAATACTGCTGCCATTATCACGGGAACAAGGCTACTAGGCAAAAAAAAATGAAATCTTCCAAAAATCTTGCTGTCATTTTCTGAAATGTTCTCCCTTTTGTGATGCTTACATGCAAATTATATATTCTTCATGCAAAGAGTATGCCAATCTAATTTGATTAAATTATACAATACTTTATCTTTTTGTTTCCTTGAAGATCAGTAAATTGTTCCTGTGAATCGGATATTTTGTGTTGGGGAATAATGAATAGGGGAAAACCTTCTCCAAACATACAAGGTGCATCTTTCATATACAGGAATATTGCCTGTCTGAATACAGGAAATTACAGTGGCAACAACTGTGTTTGTTTAGCAAAGCTGTCACCTTTAAATAATAGATGTATGTATGTATATCTTTATAAAGCTCCATCAGGTTCATAGCGCTTTACAGAAGTAATACACGTGACATAATATTATAACACATAATGGGAATAAGCGCTTCAGACATAAAACAATACAAAAAGGCATCCCTGACCCAAAGAGCTTACAATCTAAGTGTAAATCAGTGGGATTTGGAGATGCATGTCTGTATGGGGGTGTATGAATGAGTGATGTGTATATAAGGTATGACTTTCTGTGTGTATATTCATAGATGTCTATGCAGGGTTGGTCTACTCTATCCCGGGTGCCCAGTTACCAGAGCAGCTAAAATCACCCCCCCTGGCACATATGCTATGCGCAGTGATGGCTGAGCTGATTGATAGGTCAAGTCACCGCTGCTCAGCTCAGTGAGGTGAGCAGAGAGAGCGGAAAGCAGGAGATGTTCCAGAGCTGGGGGCAGGGCTAGTCATAGGGTGGTGTAGCTAGTCTGAGCAGAGAGCAGAGATATGAGAGAGTGTCTGTGTGGGGATCGGATAGCAGGAGACAGGGTTTGGTCTAGTCAGAGGGTTAAGAGAAGTGCTACACACTATTCATACGTAAGGGTTATGTATCAATCTTTGTTACTATATATCTAGATGCATAAAAATTCTTTTACATTTTGTTGTACATTAAACAAAAGTTGATCTAATTTGTATTAAATTTGAAGATCTGCCAGGCAAAGAGGTTTATGATATGTTAGATATGGCACATTTTTCCGTGTTAAGAGAGAGGCTACATTAAAGCCTAATGCAGAAATGTATGCAATAACTTCTCAATAATTATTTTAGATGTACTACCTCTCGACATTCCCCAAATTGCTCAGTGAGCCTGTTGGGGGAGGCAGCATCAATACATTAAGTTTCTTTTATCTATGTGACAGGGACATTTAAACTTGTAGGAGAGACCAGCATCCCATACTGAGGCCTGTACCTCAGTAAGCAGAGGTCCCTTGACCTAAAATTAATGTGGTTCGGCTCCGGAGTCCCCCTGCTTCAATCCTATGTACTAAAAATAAAAATAAATTAAAAGCAAATCTTCATTAACTTAGTGGATAACCGCTAAGGTAATAAAGCGGTTAAATCCTCCTGCCAACCCCCCAGGTGACCTAACCACTCACCCTCTCCCCCTAGACTAATACCAGAAAATGCCCTATTTGTCAAATGTATATATGAACAGTATGTAGATGTGTCTATGTCTGTGATAGACTTTTAGAGAATAATGTAAATGTTTGCATGCACCCTTTATGTCAGCCCTGCAATGGACAAAGTATGGTCAGCCTCACTCCAGTGGCCAATAGAAAACTACAACTTCATTATGAGATGACGTTGAGGCTTTCAATAGATGACCATGAAACCATATTTGCAAAACTGCAGTTATATCAGGAATTGGCGGATTCATGGAGCTAGACGTAACATAGTTTAGCAAATCCCAGTGTCATCCCCTTGTGACAACGCGTTTTGCTTGCAACTTCAGCTTTGTTAGGAGTCATATTGTTAACCCACACCTGATGAAGCTGAAGTTGCAGTCAAAATGCGTTGAATCCAAGAGAGGTATCGGGTCCTAGAGAGGCATCTGCACCTCAGAAGGAACAGCTGTTGAATGTGCCCGAGTTCCCGGGTGGCCGCAACCAGAGGTGACACCAGCCAGCACCACACAGCCATCCGTAGCAGCATTGTGGGAGCGGTGAGATTGCTGCTTGTGAGCGAGAACCTGTTTTTAACATTGTATGTTATCAAACTCTTAAAGAATGGACCTCTTGTAAGTGTTTATTCGAGAAGCTGGGGCATTATTTTAATTACGTTTATAAAGATTTATACAGATATCTTGCGCTATGGTATTTGTCTGTTCTTTCTTTTAGTTAACCCACATAAATCACATTATCCGTTTAAATTGCTACTGACTGTGATTTGCCTGTTTTTGTCTCACAAAGGGGCCAATGCTAGAAGTTGGTGTGAGGCTTGTGAGAAGCTGCTGAGACGCGGCAATACAGGACTTTAAAAAAATGCTTTTTTTCTGCATCGGATTGATGCCGGGAGTCTCAGGAACTGATATCCATTAATATCAGCATCGGAGAATCCCATGCAATTAAAATGCATTAACAGTCAACTTCATTACCTTAGCGGCTAACCACTAAGGCAATGAAAATGGTTAACCACTTCTGCTACCCACCAAGAGACAAATACCCCCTTCACCCAGCCCTGCTACCCACAATAAATACTAATACTCACCTCCTCTACCCCCACATGATTGATACCAGAGGCCAATGGGGTCCTCAGGTGACCACGCAGGTGTCTGGGGGCCCTTGGCTGGTCCCTTCGGGTGTCCTCAGGCTGTCATCACAGGTGGCTGGGGGCCCTTGAGTGGTCCCTATGGGTGTCTGGGGGTCCTCAGGTTGTCCCTGCGGGTGTCTGTGGACCCTCTGGTGGTCCCCGCGGGTCCCCGCGGGTCCCCGCTGGCCTATGGTACAAATATTGTGGCAATTTATTTTGCAATACATTGAAATAAATACACCCCACTTCCCCCCAACACATACAGTACAGTAATGGGCAAAATTACTATTAACCAGATATGGATAATAGTGCATTTGTCCACTATAAAATAAAACATTATTCAGCCAGCATAAATAAAGTAAATAAACCTTTCTACTTACTCCTGCCATCATGAAGAGTGTCCTCATCAGCATACTGCAAGTCCATGTACTCTGATGCCATCAAGAATACATGAAAAAAATACAATCTAATGGCCCCTAAACCCCTTAATCACCTTAGTGTTTAATAACGGCTATAGTAATTAAGGGGTTAACCCAACCTCCCCAGCTATCCACCCGGGAGGCCTTACCACCCACCCCGGGACCACTATACCCACCCTGTACCCATTGATTGGTATAGTGGTACATCATACCCGTATAATATGGGCATGATAAGCCACTATAGCCGTCAATGGTCACCCTAATAAAAAAAAGCATGAAGGCCAAAAATACACAATAATAAAAGATATACACAAGCACCTAAACACCCCAATTAAATAAATAAAAGCACTAGCCAACCAATTCAATAAATAAAAGCAATAGCCATCCAATTAAATACATATATAAAAGCACTAGCCAACCAATCTATTTAATAAATAAAAGCACTAACCAACAAAACAATTAATTAATTTTAAACACTAGCCAACAAAACAATTAATGAATTTAAGACAATAAATAGCCAACAAAACAAATAATTAATTTAAAATGCTAACCAATCCTAAAATGTACTAAAAACAAGCCATCGAAAATCCAAAGAATTGAATCCAAACAATAAAAACAAATAGAATTTTTTTTAATCAATTCAAAATAAGCATTTGCCAAAAAATGCATTGTCTGTCACTGTATTTATCTGTACCCGCACAGATTAATACATTATCAGTCAATGGGCAATCACAAACATAAAAATAAATAAATACAATGAAAAAACTTGAAAAAAAGGCATTTACATGCATTCAATATTTTACTTACCTTTAGAAGTCTTCACCCTCCGAATCCGTTACAATCTCTTGTACCGCGACGTCAACATCCGTAATCCAATGCCATCCACCTTGAAGACCAGCATCAGGTAAAAAAATCTTCTTTCTTTTATCTTCTATCACCTTCTTCTTTCTTCATCTGTCATTATTTTTTATCTTTTCTTTAATCTTCTATCTTCATCTCTCAATCCAAATCCCAATGGAAAATCCACAACAGGATGTTCTCTCGTCGGCTTCTTGAGGTAAAATGATACGTACAGGCCTTATGTAGGGACATCATATTTTATGGTCAGATGGTACAGCTCCAATCCGATTCTACGCTATATCAAGTGCCCACCTCTCTTTCTTTTTAGGATGTGACATCATTTCCAAGTGAGGTACGTCACATCCTTTAATCCCCATGGCTATATCACATGGTATTACAGCCAATGGGATTGAAGACAATCCCATTGGTTGCCGTACCATGTGATAGGTTACATTAGTGTAGAAGGATGTATTGTCACTTTAAGGGAATACCTGAGGGCCCACAGATACACGCGGGGACCACCTGAGGACCCCCGGACACCTGCGGGGACCACCCGAGGGCCCCCAGACACATGCAGGGACCACCTGAGGACCCCCAGACACACACTCTGTTTCTGTACCTGAAGCACCAAAAAATAGATTGTAACCTCATCCGGGCAGGGATTGTGTCTGTAAACATCCTATGTACAATGCGGCTTACTGAGCACTATTTTCAAATTATGAAGTGTCTTGAGCCCCATTGGGAGAAAAAGTCCTATATGAAATAAAGTTATTTTATACACACACACAAAAACAATTAGTAGCGCTAGTGAGTGAATGGTAGTGTTAAAATGTGCAAATTAATTCTGTATATGTGTAGGTTGAAAAAAGGATTAAATAAGTGTAGCAAGTGAATAATGTGAGCATCAATTGATTATAGCATAGGGTCAGTCTGTACGGAATAAGCGAAGCTTCTGTGTGGTCAAGCCTGACCAAATGTAAACAGAATACAGGAGAAAAAGAAGCGCCAGTTCCGTATGGTTGAAAATAAATATGTGTAAATTTTATTAAATGACCAGAGTAGTCAAAAGGACTAGTAGTAAATTGGCGTGATTAAAAAGCAATAATATGTCTAGTACAAGCAGATAGCAGCAATTAGCAAGTGACATATGGAAGGGGATGTGGAGCAAGGAAGCAAGATATCATGGGGAAAAAAGGCCAACAGTGGTGAATGTCAATGACAGTCCATATGGCTGATGATAGCCCAGTACGGAACAGTAAACACCCACTAGAGAATGTCCCTTCTCAATGGTGATGTGGGTGTGCTGGTGACAGACCTGTTACATTTGTTGAAGCACAGAATATACCTCCTCAGCGTGTGATCCGGTTAAACTGGTGTTGTTCTGATGCTGAAAAATCAATTCCCTCCTGTGGCACAAAATTACTTCCCACATGTCAGACCTCAGTTTGAGATGAGGCTTCCTGCATCTGAGTCCTTGCAGCGGCAGCGGATGTATATATGAAGACAGGTGCCTCTATCCCCTTACGGAGCACTATACTCAAATTATGAAGTGTCTTGAGCCCCATTGGGAGAAAAAGTCCTATATGAAATAAAGTTATTTTATATATATATATATATATATATATATATATATATATATATATATATATATATAAACTGTATATATATAGCCCCCTTTCCCTATGCCTAAAAGAACTATGCGGGCGGCTATGTGTGCTGCTATAACTGTTGCTCACAGGAGGCCTAAGCCTCTGCCACTTGGAGCCTGGGGTGAGCTCTTTCTCCTCTAGTGCAGTGCCTCCACCTATGAGAGATCCCAACAGCGTAGGATGATTCCACATTGGACCATTACAGTAATAAACACACACACACAGGTATATAACAACAATTTACTAACATGCTCCTATACAGAGACAATAAGGATAACAATACCCCCTACATAAATACCCAACACCAAGAGTGAGTCCTCCAAAGTACTGAGGGTTCCCTGGGCACCTGTAACCCATTGTCCGCATGAGCAGGCCCACCCAAATGTGAGGTAGCGCTACCCCCAAGTGTTGTGAGGGTGCACGGTGGATACCTTCCTGGCAACGACCAGGGTATGGTGGAAATCCAGAAATAGCAGGGCCGCAACGTGATCCCATGACGCGGTGTCTGCCAAATCCTTTCTCGCCTTACGTTGGTGATCTGCCTCATGGAGGAACTCCAGCAGGAGTGTCTCCCATAATGTCTATAGGGCCTTGATCTTGGTACCAGACTGCAGAGGCATAATGGGGAAGCGTCCCTATCTGGGGCCTTCCCTACAACTCTCAGCTGGTAGTGAATCAGGGCCTAGCTGGGGCCTAAGGGGCAATTCTAGGCCTAGTCCAGGGAAGCACTGCTCCCTGGACACTACCTGCTCTGTTGCCCTCCTCCTTCCGACTGGCCCGCGGCTCATTTGCGTGCCAAACTATCACCTCCTTCCTGCTCTCCTCCTCGAGCCCTATTGGCTCCTACGGCCCATGTGGTGCCTACCCTAGAGGACTATGGGACATGCAGTCCCTTGCCGTCTCCTACCGAGCCCCTAAGATGGCTGAACAATCCCGAAATATCTGCGCATGTGTGAAGCGTCTTCTGCGCATGCGCAAGAACAAAGATTACTGCCGCCACCTCCTGAGTCCATAACGTAGCTCCGACGGCTCCAGCGGCTTCAGCGACACCACGCAGCAGCTACCGCTCACCGGAGGTAAGGAGGGGGGGGGGGTTTGGAGTTGTGCGCAAGTCTTACACTGAATGAGTAAAAACAGTTTACTCATTAAATAGACACATCTGATATTGTGATTAACTGCAGTCTTTGAAAATAGCCTACATTATTTTATTATATTGCACTTTCATAAACTTTTGAATTATTTCACTTTACTTCTTGTTACAGTAGCTGCAAAATGCCAGACACTATACATAATATACAATAAGTTATCCTGCTTTTTGTTTGATACTTCTTGTGACTTATTTCCATTAATAATACTGTATATGCTAATTTACAAAATATATTTAAAGAAAATGATCAAGTGCACAAAATATTTTTTTTGGAGGGCAAGTACAGGTAGAATGGTTTGTGCGCTTTCAAAGTTTAGCGAATGCAAAGGAAGTTTCATTTCTGTACAAATATCTGATGATAATGTACTTTCTCTCCTATAGGACATTATTGCATAAAGAACGGTCTGAGTAAGGCAATAAGAGAGGACGAGAGAATATGTCAATTAGGGTTTTTACATCAGGTATAACATGCAAATGTATTGCAATAAAGAACTGTGTAAATATAGAAAGAGCAAACCTGCAATGCCTGTAGATGTATTCCATTCAAATGGTCTTGCCATGTATGTGCAATGAATGTTTGCTGTATACAGTACATGATCTGCAGGCAGATGAGCCTGTGAAAAACCAATGGATTCATTGCACCATCTGTTAAAATTATGGAAGGCCACATGCAGCTTCGGTTGTGCTGTGAAAACAGATGGAGCACTCTAAATAATCTGAACTGTAATCATTCTACACAGGGCCATTATAGGGCTCCTGATAAATACTTTTTATTACATCAAGAAAGCTGAGCGCAACATTGGTCCATCACAAATTGGAAAGAGTGATGTTTGTTGTCTATTTCAGAGGGAAAAGTAAAATAACTGTGCATCCCCAATGCAATAAGGCTTTGTTTGGTTTCGTTCCCAGAACTATACTTGGTATTTTACTAACGACTCGTGCTGGATCTGTTGATAATGAACTGATGACCTTGCAGTGAGATACTGTATAACTCTCCTTCAGGGAAGATATAGCACCGTAGAGGAAAGCTTTGAAATGCTTATAAAGTGTATATAAAGGACTACTGTAGGAACAAAAGCTAATATATTTACTGTAAAACCTTTTGAGCTATATAGTAAGTTTGAAGGTCACTGTAGTAGTTGAACTGCAGTTAGAGTCAAAATTATCAGTACAAACACAGCCAAAATCCCTGCTGTTTAATATTTGAAATCAATCACTTAGAATTTGTATTCTTGATAACACTACATTCTTAATTATGGAATTATTTTCACATCAACTCCATCACAAATAATTTCCTTCAAATTATAAATGACTTCCCTGAATCTGAACCTCACTAACACCCTCCCTTAACCTACCAATGATGACTAGGGTTGCCAGGTGTCCAGTAGTGAACCAGACTATCCTGTATTTGGACAATCTGTCCAGTGGACATAGTGATCTGACTGGCTTGGGGGACTACGGGATTTCCCAGAGCAAGGAGAGAACTGGGCTGCTGCTAGTGGCTGGGCAGCTTCCTCCATCCTGATTGGCTACTGCTGGGTAATGCAGTTAATCAAGAGGAGGTGTCAGGAGCCCAAGGGTGGAGCCAAGGAGAGGAGGAAACAGTATGGAGTGGAGAGAGGTTTGTGTTTGCGTGTGTGCATGCATGTGTGTCACACCTTTCACCATTGTGACCAATGTTTTTGGAGAAGTCATCTGGCAACCCTAATGCTGACATTAAATTATGGCAGTGGCAGTGGCAGTTTTGAAGGGAAGAAATGCTGTGACAACTGAGTCCAAACAGGAATTTAAAATGAGTTTTGTTTCGGTTTCAATTCAGATTGAGTACTGAGACCTGGAATCTTGTGCTGGGGGTACGGATTCGGTTTGGATTACACTATAGGTAAAAAAGAATTTGTTTGGAAGTCAGCAAAGGTATCCTTTGTAAATATATAAATAAAAGGAAGAGGAGACATCCTAGATCAGAGCTCTGGGGCTCGCAACAGACATATCTACAATGAGGTAGATTTTAGAAATACTGTAGGAGTCAAATAGGAACAATAAGGAAGATACAAGGAAAATTGAATAATACATTTGAAGAGAGAGATCAGCAATAGCATACATAGTTACATAGTTACATAGTAGATGAGGTTGAAAAAATACATACTTCCATGAAGTTCAACCTATGCTAAATTTAGACAGATACTTTATCCTATATCTATACATACAGTATATTGATCCAGAGAAATGCAAACAGAAAACCCCAGTTAAATATTATCCAATGATGTCCCATAAGGGGAAAAATAAATTTCTTCCTGACTCCAAAAATTGGCAATCAGATTACTCCCTAGATCAACATCCTTAACATATTTACTTATTTGGTATATCCCTGTACAGTATTCCTTTTTAAAAAGATGTCCAGCCTTTTTTTTAAGATATCCATATATTTATATATGCCATCACAGTCTCCATAGGTAATGAATTCCACATTTAACTGCCCTTAGTGTAAATAACTCTTTCCTTTGTTGCTGGTGAAATCTCCTTTCCTCCAACCTTATGGGATGACCCCGTGTCCTTTGTACTGCCCTTGGGATGAATAGTGTTTTTGAAAGCTCCTTGTACTGTCCCTGAATATGTTTGTATATAGTTATCATATCCCCTCTTAGATTATTATGTTCTAATGTAAACAAACCTAATTTAGCTAGCCTATCCTCATGAATCAGATTATCCATCCCTTTTATTAATTTGGCGGCTCTTCTCTGCACTCTCTTTAGTTCCATAATGTCTTTTCTAAGAAGTGGTGCCCAAAATTGTACTCCATATTCAAGGTGTGGTCTTACTAATGTTTTAAAAAGGGGCATAACTATGTTTACTTCCCTTCCATCCATTGACTGTTTAATGCAAGATAAGATTGTGTTTGCTTTTGCTGCTATTGCATGACTTTGGGCACTATTGCTAAGCCTGCTGTCCACAAACACTCCTAAATACAAGGAATACCCTAATGTATCCCCATTTAATTTGTAAGTCGTCTGTTTATCCTTGTTTCCCAAATGCATAACCTTACATTTATCTGTATTAAACCTCACCTGCCATTTACCTGTACAAGTTTCCAGTCTATCCAAGTCCTTCTGGAGAGAAATTATATCATACTACTGTACCTTACACTATTTAGGGCCCTACGCAGAAAGCTCAGATAAGCCACTTATCACCACCTTATCGCCAAAAAAGCAAATTGCGAGTCAGTAAGCCCCGATAAGTCGGCGAAAAGGGAGCTTTTCGGGAAGGGGGGGGGGGGAAAATTCCGTAAAAAAAATCGCCTAACGCGCACAATAAGCCACTTATCGACACTTATCGCCAGATTTTCAAACACATGCAATTCTAATAGCCCGATTAGCTTATCTCAGGCTAATTGCGACTCTAGAATTGCGATTTCTTCTCCAAATCGTCTCGCCAGGAAAACTTGGCAAGAAGGTGGTGAGAAGGTGTCGATAAGCTATGAGGCAGGGTAGAAAAAAAGGCATTTTTCCTGCATCGGATTGATGCCAGGGGTCTCCGGAGCTGATTTCCATTAATATCAGCACGGAGACCACCGGAATCAATCCCTTGCAATAAAAATGCATTTACAGTCAACTTCATTACCTTAGTGACTAACTGCTAAGGCAATGAACGGGTTAAGGGACAAAGTCAGCTTTATTGGGGCTGAGGGGGTGAGTGAACGGGGTACTTGGCCTTTCACTCACCCCCTCTGCCCCCAATAAACATTACAATATGTAATAAGCACCAATACATAACCCACCACCTGTACCCCCACATGAAACCATTATTATTTATTTTAATACAGGATTGATAACATAGGCCTGCGGTCCCTATGGGCATCCGGGTGTCCTCAGGTTGTCCCCGTGGGTGTCCGGGGGTTCTCGGGTGGTCCCTGCGGGTCCCTTCTGGCCTGCATTACCAACCCTGTTGTAAAATAAATAAATATGGCCTACATTTAAATAAAGACTACTCCCCCCTCCCCCAAACACATACAGTACATTCAGTACAGTAATGGGCAAAATAACTATTATCCAGATATGGATAATAGCTAATTTGCCATTTATTAAATAAAACATTAGCTAGGCAGCATAAATAAAGTAAATAAAAACCGTTCTACTCACCCCTGCCATTATGAAGAGCGTCTTCATCAGCATACTGCAGTGCCATATCCTCCAATGCCAGCAAGAATACATACAAAAATACAATCTAATGGCCTCTAACCCCTTAATTAATAACAGCTATACTAATTAAGGGGTTAACCCCCATCCCCCGCTACCACCCTGGACGCCTAACCACCCACCCCGGACCCACTATACCCACCCTGTACCCATTGATTGGCATAGTACATCATACCCATATAATATGGATGAAAAGCCACTATTACACTTAAATGTCAACCCTAATCAAAAAGCATGAAGGCCAAAATTCAACACAAGCATCTAAATAGCACAATTCAATAAATAAAAACACTAGACAACCAATTAAATAAATACAAGAAGTAACCAACCAAACAATTAATTCATTTCTACCAGTAGCCTAAAAATCAATTAATTATTAAAACCACTAACCAACACATCACTAAAAATAAAGGAGCCAATACAAGAAATCTTTCACTGAAAACGCTAATCAATTAAAATAAATAAATAAGCCAGCAAAATTACAAGGAATGACATCCACAGAATAACCAGAAATATAAAAAATAACACATAATAATACAAAGCGTTTTTTCCAAAAAATGCATTGGCTAATAATGTATTGATCTGTACTCTAAAAAGCGGTACAGATTAATCCATTATCAGTCAATGGACAATGAAAAACATAAAAAAAAAAAAACATATCCAATCGAAAAACCTGAAAAAAACAAATATTTTCATTCAATTATTTTCTTACATTTAGAAGTGTCGGCCCTCCGAATCATGGCGAATCTGGAACCTCTCATACCACGACGTCATCAAACTCAATCCATCGCCATCCACCTTGAAGATTCTGGCCTGTATCTCTGGAAGAATCTCAAATCAACGCGGTTCTGCTCCGGAGACCCCCTGCTCATGTACACTAGTAATAAAATTAAAAAAATTGGCGAGATTTGCGCAGAGAGAGGTGGCTCTCTTTGTCTGCATCAGAAAGAACTCGCCAGGTGAGGCCTTTTCACAGGGGCGATAATCTTGTCGCCGGCTTCTCTCCATTTTTGCAAATGTTGCTATCACTGGTATTGTGGGCTTTCTGCATACGTGATAGCAACGCGTCAAAAATTGCGATTTAAAAACAATGGTGTTTTTTTATCGGACTTAGCGCATAGGCCCCTTAGTGTCATCAGCAAAGATGGAAAACTTTCTCTCTATGCCAACCTCAAGCTAATTAATAAACAAGTTAAAAAGCAGGGGCCCCAGTACCGATCCCTGACATACTCCACTCACAACTTTAGCCCAACCTGAAAATGTTTAATTTATGATAACTCTCTATTCCTCAAACAGTTTCCAATATACTGTAGGTGCAAATATTTTTACATAGTCCAATTTGCTTTATTTTGTACACTAACCTCGTGTATGGTACCATATCAAAAGCCATTTGAAAAATCCAAGTAGACAACATCAACTGCATTACCCCTAAATTCCTACTTACCTCCTCAAAGAAACTAATAATGTTAGTTTGGCATGACCTATCCTTCATAAATCCATGCAGACTATTACTAATAATTTTGTTTTCCATTAGGTATTCCTGAATATTGTCCCATATTAAACCTTCAAGTAGCTTCTCCACTATTGATGTCTGGCTTACAGGTCTGTAGTTTCTCGGGTTGTGATCAAGCTCACATTTTAAATATTGGCACCACATCTGTTTTACGCCAATCTTGTGGTCCTGATCCTGTAGAAATAGAGACCTTGAATATTATATGTGATGGTTTGATAATTACTGGCCTTAACTCCTTAAGAACTCTTGAATGTATGCTATCGGGCCAGGTGCCTTATTTACTTTAATGTTATCAAGCCACCTATGAACTCCCTCCTCAGTTAACCAATTGTTCACTAATATATTGAACAATATATTAATATATATTATATATTAATGTCTTCCTCCTGCTGCACTACTATTGCAATTGATTCTTCCCTGGTAAACACAGAGGCAAATAATTTGTTTAATACCTCTGCTTTTTCCTTATCTCCAATAATTTGACGGCTCATCTCACACTGAAAGGGTCCTATATTTTATTTTCTGATTTTTTGTTATTAAGGTACTTAAAGAACTTTTTAGGGTTGTACTTACTTTCTATTCTTTTTTCATTATCCATTTTTGCTAATTTGATTGCCCCTTTGCAACTTTTGTTACATTCCTTATAATTCTGATATGATGCCTCCGTCCCTTCTGACTTTAAGGGGCTCATCCAGTAAGCGGCGGAAAGGCAATTCTCGCCACTTTCCCGCCTAAAAAGCCTATCCGTATTCAGAAAGGGGCCAGAAAGTGGCGAGATTAAAAAAAAACGCCAGTTTGGCTGGCGGTTTTTTTTTTTTTGCCGGTGGCGGGGCGAGAAGGCACTTTCCGCCTAAAAATCCAACATTTTCCACCACGCTGTATTCTAGTACAGGCGAGTAGCTAAGCGGAGCTATTCGCCACTCTAGAATACCGTTTTGCTGGCGGATCAGCCACGCAAGAAAAAGTTGGCAAGTTGCTGCTCAGAGGCAGCGGATGAGTGGCGGATCGGCACTTAGAAAAAATCCTGCCCTTTTTCCTGGCTGGGATTGATGCCGGGGGTCTCCAGAGCTGATACCATTAATATCAGCACCAGACCCCCCCGGGGGGGTTGCATTAAAAATGCATTTAAAGCCCACTTCATTAACTTAGCGGTTAACCGCTAAGGTAATGAAGGGGTTAAACAGCCGTGCCAGCTTTATTGTGGGTAGCGGTGGTGGGTGAAGGGGGTATTTGGCCCTTGGTGTTTGTTTAGGGCTTGCAGGGGGGTTGCGGGTGCACTTAACCCCTTCACGACCGTAGCGGTTAATACCGCTACGGTCATGAAGGGGTTAAGGCCTCCCGCTACCCCCCCGCAAGCCCTAAACATACACCGTTGGGGCTAATACCCCCTTCACCCACCCCCACTACCCACAATAATAAAAAATACACACACCAGCCCCACACTAACTAAATAAATATATATATATACTTACAACACCTATACCCCCCTAACATACAGTATAGTAATGGGCACAATGACTATTATCCACAAATGGATAATAGTGCAGTTGTCCATTTAAAATACATACACAACAATAAAGACATTAAATATATATATCACTCACCCATGTGCGGCTGCCACGATGAAGGCCATCCTCATCTTCATCCTGCCTATGCACCATCCGCTTCTTCAAAACAGACACAATAATTAAAACATCCAATGTAATGTCCCCTAACCCCTTAATCACCATAGCGGTTATTAACCGCTACAGTCATTAAGGGGTTAACCCACCATCACCCACATACCCTCCCCCACTAACCCCCCAACCCTGAAGCCTAACCACCCTCACCCACTACCCACAGGGGAGTCCTACCAAATACCCTTGGGGCCAATACCCCCTCCCCCAGCACATACAGTACAATAATGTGCCAAATAACTATTATCCACATAGGGATAATACATTATTTGGCCATTATTAAACACATTAAATACCGTAATAAAGTAAAGAAAATTGTACTAACCTCATCAATAAGAAGGCTCCGTCGCCAGCATCATCCTTGGGGTCCGTTGCCAAAATAATATATAGCCAATACATCTCAATTACATTAACATACCAATGAACCCCTTAATCACCTTTTCGGGTACTAACCTCAAAGGTAATTAAGGGGTGAAGCCATCCTGCAATGGCAACACCACTTATGCATAACATCCTCAATGAATTAAAAAGCAATTTCCTACACAAATCTCATTTAATCATTCAATCTGAAGCCTCAAATGCCACTTAAAACATTGCATTTACAGTGTATACATGTAGCATAACATGTAAACTACATGTACACGCTGCAAATCAATGTTAACAATACAGTAATCAAAATCAAATAGCCTGACATCACAAGAAGTATATTATGTAAGCAAATAAAGTCACCATCAATGAATAAACACACATGAATTACATCCCTAAACAATTAAAATACCATCCATACCAATAACACAATTAACTATAGCTATCGTAACAGAGAACAAGTTTAAAACACACAAAAAAGGACACCAACAATTACAATATACTAAAGCAAGCCTCTCCCTAACCTACAGTACAGCATAAAGCCCAAAACTTACATCTCTCTAATAATAAAATACATTTAACACACATCTATGCATAGCAGCATAGCCACAATCATTTACAATACAGAAAATCAAGCTTTAACAACACTATCATTTCTTACCCTGTATGTATATATCTCTCTAGACATACATACATTCATACATACAGTGGCAAGAAATGATATGCATAAAAAAAAATGAACACATGAAAAAGCAAAAAAAACCACAATTACATTAAATACATTTCTTTATTTAACTTACCATTACTTGCCCCCACCGACTCCCGTTGATCAGCTTACTCACAAACCAATCCACGAATAGGAACCCATAAAATAAAAAACCATAAAATAATAAACATTAAAATAATAAAACACGACAATCCAGGGGTCTTCTAGTTGTAATCCATCTTCATCTGTATTCTTCTACCTTCTTCCGGGGTCTTCTTGCCGTCCGGTGCCACGCCCTGGTCTTCTTTCTTCAGAGGAGGTCCTTCCTCCTCGGCGTCTGGCTTCAAAATGAGACGACATAGGCTTTTAAAGACCTATGACGTCACATTTTCGTCATATGGTTCCCACGGCCCTGATTGGGCCGTGAAAACCATGTGTTTTGGCCGATGTAAAAAAAAATGATGACCGAGGGAGCCCTGGGTTCCTCTAATGTGGGGGATGGTGTTGGGGGGCTCCGGGGGACCCGGTGGACCCGGAGTGGGGAGGGGGATACCTCGATTGGAGGACCGATCCTCCGAGGCTCCGGCGCGCGTGCGGGACAACTCGGCGCACGCCCACAATAATAAAAAATACACACACCAGCCCCACACTAACTAAATAAATATATATATATACTTACAACACCTATACCCCCTAACATACAGTATAGTAATGGGCACAATGACTATTATCCACAAATGGATAATAGTGCAGTTGTCCATTTAAAATACATACACAACAATAAAGACATTAAATATATATATCACTCACCCATGTGCGGCTGCCACGATGAAGGCCATCCTCATCTTCATCCTGCCTATGCACCATCCGCTTCTTCAAAACAGACACAATAATTAAAACATCCAATGTAATGTCCCCTAACCCCTTAATCACCATAGCGGTTATTAACCGCTACAGTCATTAAGGGGTTAACCCACCATCACCCACATACCCTCCCCCACTAACCCCCCAACCCTGAAGCCTAACCACCCTCACCCACTACCCACAGGGGAGTCCTACCAAATACCCTTGGGGCCAATACCCCCTCCCCCAGCACATACAGTACAATAATGTGCCAAATAACTATTATCCACATAGGGATAATACATTATTTGGCCATTATTAAACACATTAAATACCGTAATAAAGTAAAGAAAATTGTACTAACCTCATCAATAAGAAGGCTCCGTCGCCAGCATCATCCTTGGGGTCCGTTGCCAAAATAATATATAGCCAATACATCTCAATTACATTAACATACCAATGAACCCCTTAATCACCTTTTCGGGTACTAACCTCAAAGGTAATTAAGGGGTGAAGCCATCCTGCAATGGCAACACCACTTATGCATAACATCCTCAATGAATTAAAAAGCAATTTCCTACACAAATCTCATTTAATCATTCAATCTGAAGCCTCAAATGCCACTTAAAACATTGCATTTACAGTGTATACATGTAGCATAACATGTAAACTACATGTACACGCTGCAAATCAATGTTAACAATACAGTAATCAAAATCAAATAGCCTGACATCACAAGAAGTATATTATGTAAGCAAATAAAGTCACCATCAATGAATAAACATACATGAATTACATCCCTAAACAATTAAAATACCATCCATACCAATAACACAATTAACTATAGCTATCGTAACAGAGAACAAGTTTAAAACATACAAAAAAGGACACCAACAATTACAATATACTAAAGCAAGCCTCTCCCTAACCTACAGTACAGCATAAAGCCCAAAACTTACATCTCTCTAATAATAAAATACATTTAACACACATCTATGCATAGCAGCATAGCCACAATCATTTACAATACAGAAAATCAAGCTTTAACAACACTATCATTTCTTACCCTGTATGTATATATCTCTCTAGACATACATACATTCATACATACAGTGGCAAGAAATGATATGCATAAAAAAAAATGAACACATGAAAAAGCAAAAAAAAACACAATTACATTAAATACATTTCTTTATTTAACTTACCATTACTTGCCCCCACCGACTCCCGTTGATCAGCTTACTCACAAACCAATCCACGAACAGGAACCCATAAAATAAAAAACCATAAAATAATAAACATTAAAATAATAAAACACGACAATCCAGGGGTCTTCTAGTTGTAATCCATCTTCATCTGTATTCTTCTACCTTCTTCCGGGGTCTTCTTGCCGTCCGGTGCCACGCCCTGGTCTTCTTTCTTCAGAGGAGGTCCTTCCTCCTCGGCGTCTGGCTTCAAAATGAGACGACATAGGCTTTTAAAGACCTATGACGTCACATTTTCGTCATATGGTTCCCACGGCCCTGATTGGGCAGTGAAAACCATGTGTTTTGGCCGATGTAAAAAAAAATGATGACCGAGGGAGCCCTGGGTTCCTCTAATGTGGGGGATGGTGTTGGGGGGCTCCGGGGGACCCGGTGGACCCGGAGTGGGGAGGGGGATACCTCGATTGGAGGACCGATCCTCCGAGGCTCCGGCGCGCGTGCGGGACAACTCGGCGCACGCCCGGTATCTGTCGCGGCCGAGACCGGGCAAATGTTAGAATAAACTCGGCCGCGACAGTAAGTGTCTTTTATTTGTATCCTGGGCTATAGATGGGCTATGCTCAATGGAATTGGCATTCTACAAAGAAAAATGTTGGATATTTAAATTAGGTCATAAAATGAGGACTTATCCATTTATTATTATTATCGTTTTTTGTAAACCACGAACATACAGTATTCCACAGCGCGGTACAATGGGAGTACAGAGTTTTGCTAATTACATAAACAGAATTACATACAAATACAAATAAAGACAACCACGTACAAACAGATACAAAGAGGAATTTAAGGCCCTGCTCATGTGAGCTTACAATCTAAAGGGAATGAGGGACAATGTTGAAACAAAAGGTGGCTGCTCATTGTGGGACGGAGTATAACTCAGGTTGGAGTTGGTCTAGGCAGACAGCTGATCCCATTAAGGTTTGAGGGTGGGGATGTTAAGGTGTGTTACATAGCATGGAGATTGGTCCAGCCCCACAGTTAGTTCTAATGGGGTTGGAGTGGGAGAATGAGGGTGTTGGTTTTTAGAGGCCTCCTGATAGATAGGCCCCCATGAAAAGGTGAGTTTTCAGGGAGTTTTTAAATGTCTGAAAGCTGAGGGAGAGTCCAATTTATCACTGCATCCCTGAGTAAATGCCAGTACAGTTAGGTGTCAGTCTGTTGCTTGCCATAAGCGAATGCCATTTAAAGCCATTTATTGTATATAAAATTGAATTAGCACAATTTACATTCAAATGAGAATGGATGAGAATGAAACAAGGATGACACCAAATTCATCATATAATTGGCATTCTTATTTGTCTTTTACTCAGTGTCTAGAACATAATTGGTACCTTGTAGATAATCCGTGTTACGTATGCAAGTTTGAGTGCACCAGACTGTCGTGCAGTTATGATGAGATAAGGTCTTCCAGACCCACTGATGCGATTAAATATAATCAACAAGCATTGTACCACATTTAAACAATAAAATGTTCAGTGTGTGGTAGAATCATAGAGGCTGTCAAGATAATCATCTCAAAAGCTCTTCTACAGTTTTATGGCCAGAAACATGAAATTGACATGTTTGCAAAGACATAAAAAATAATTGGTCTATTTATATATGGATCAAGTGGTCCCTATACATTTTTAGCCCAATTAGTTGGAGTGCAGGAATTGTTCTTTGTTTTCCCTAAACAGTAACCTGTACAATGCCTGGGTTTTGGCACCAGAGTCTTCTTGCACAGCAGCGTCGTCATCACTCCAGGCCCCGGATGGCGGAAACGGCAGTGGAGAGAGCAGCACTTCCATTTTGATCTCACTTGTCTTTTTGTCTGTGGTCAGCCCGATTTGCCCTTTATATACAAGCAAGTGTCCATGATATATCTGGTACGTCATAAGGGCCTCTGACATTACAGAGCTGATGCCGTACCAGGATTCACATTAGGGAACTCTAAAGGTTGGGGGGGAAAAAGAAAAAAGTTTTGCTTCTCTGTGAAATTTGTTCTAATTAAACTAAAAAATATTGTGGTGTTTGAATCTAATTTAAAAATAATCTACTGTACCATAACACCTTATATCTTTTTATTTGTTCTGTGGCTCCGACAGTCCCACAGGATTCTTCCAGAAGAACTTGAAATGCATTGCTATAACAATACATGAATAGAAGGTTATTGTGCCAGCAGTGTCCAAAATAACATTCAGAGGCAATCCCTTAATAAAAGATTTCTTAACATCAGCCTTACTCAAATAATGGTCAGTTCGCTTTTATTTTATTTTGCATGAATTCTACAAAAGTTTGGGGGGTTTTTCAGTTAGAATTCAGATTGCTAATGGGTAATGTCACACATTTCTGTTGCAAAAAAAGATCTAATACATTATAGGTTAAAACTTGGATTATCCCTTCATCTCTGAAATGTGATTGGTTGATTTCTGGGCATTATTCTTCCAGTAAATGCCCTGAAGTTTTGGCACCTTGCCAAGTTTCGAATTCTAGGCAAAAGTTTGATATTATTTATGAAAAAAATTATACATTTAACCTATAGGCATTACTGACCAATAATGTCCTGGTTGGGTTCAACTCCTGAGCCAGGTCGTTATTGACCAATAATGCCCTCTTCTTCAAGGGTTATTACTTAAATATTATATTATAAATATTATATGAGTACTTTATGAGATTTGAACAATCAGGGCTGCAGACAACTTTCTATTTCTCTCCCCCGGTCCCCTCTATTTCTCTCCTCCTTCTCACACTCCACCCTCTATTTCACTCCCCCCTCTCATCCTCTCACCCTCTCTCACACCCCCAACATCTCTTACTCACCCAACTCTCCCCATTATCCTCTTAGACACATAACTGCCCCCTCCCTCTTATATCCATCCCTCCCTTCTCCCTCTCTTAAACTCCCAACTCTCTACCCTCCCTCTTAACACCCCCACCTCCCCCTCCCTCTCTTGCATCCCAACCTCTCTTACACCCCAACCTCTTTTATACCCCAGCACCCTAATCTCTCTCTACTTTATACCTCTACCTCTCCCCCTCACACCCCTACCTCTCTCCCTCCCTCATACCCCCACCTCCTGTACTCTACCCTCATCCTCTCTCTCCTACACCCACACTCAAACCCCCCTAACCTCTATTTCCCTCCCCACACTCAATAACACCTCACCTCTTCTCCCCACACTCAATAATCCTCCACCTGCCCACACTAAATAACCCCCACATTAATAACCACCCACCTTCCCCCATGCAATAACACTCCACCACTCTCAATAACCTTCCACCACCACACAATGCATAACCCTCCTTACCCAATGCACACAATAATCCCCACCTTCCCCAATACACATAATGACCCCCCTTGCCCAATACATACACAATAACCCTCCTTTCCCCAATACACACACAATAACCTTCCCCAATACACAAACACACACACACACATACAATAACACCCCTTCCCCGATACACACATAACAATCCCCCCCCCTTCCCCAAAATACATACAATAATCTCCTGCTCAGAACACACACAAAAACCCTACCCAATACACACACACCCCTCTTACCTTGGAGGGAATCCTCTGTTGCAGTGCTGGTGCCACGCAAATCCCACAGCTGGATGCGGAAGTTAGATCCGACTTCGGGGCAGGCCTAACTTCTGGCACCGAGCAGCGCGAGCGCAAGAGTGGTGATTCAGTGAAGGCCGGGCTACAGGGGAGGATGGCTGGGGTCAGCAACCCACAGAAGCCCGACAGTCAGACGTGCCCAACTTCTAGCGTCTGCCAACTGGGCCTCCCACAGCCACCAGGCCCAGGACAGTTGTCTCGGCTGTCTCCTCTGTCGGTGGCAATGAGTACAATATTGAGTACAATATTATATGAATACAATATTATGTGTGAAGATTTTCATTATTAGATTTATGATTATCACCTTGACTAACATTTTTTAAAGCTTTTACTTGCTGACTAGGTTGATTAAGAAAGTGTTTAAAAGCATACTTGAATTAGCACTGAAAATAAAATGGATCAAAAACACATGGAATGTTCACAGTTAGAGAATCTGCATTCAGATATTTGCTTATTATTTGCAAAGTCTGATTGAATCGTAGAGAACTGTAAAAAAAAAAAACACCCGTGTATTTATGTAATTGAGTTAACTTCTACATACAAGATAGTATTTTAAAGTTTGCGAAGCAAAATAAAGGTTTGCAAACCATATGTTCTTTTTAATGTGTTGTCATGTAATATTTTCCCAAATTGATCCTAATCTCTGCTCCAGGCATGCATGTATATTTTATTTCTTGTTAACAGCCTCCAATACTTTTGTTTGTGTTAGATTATTAATGTGTTTGAATGCAAGTACAGGTACCATCCAAATATCTATGGTTCAGCGAACATTTGCACAAAGATTGTTTTAATGCTGTGGTGCCTGTAATTTTTAATTGGAATCTAAAACAAATTTCAAGTAAGTACACATTATAAATTTCCATTGTACTCATTCCATATATCCTTAACATTTTCATTATATTGCAGTTCACAGAACCATTACATTAGTGTTGTATTATTCAAACTGGATTATAGAATGGATATTTCTTGCTTGTTTTTTATTTTTTGTAAGGGCATACAAAATGTCCTTTTTATACTATTAAACTGGTATATTACTGTATTTAGAAACTACTACTATTGTTCCTGTAATAAACCACTCTTAGAAATATAACATAAAAATTAAAACATATGGCAACATTCCAAGATTTATCTAAGTGTGTTATCATCTGGTTTTGCTTGAACGGCAGACATTTCATGAATGCTTATATTGCAAAGCCCGGGAGTCATCCAAGTGTGATCTGCGCTATTGCAGCCATATCAGTGATACTGTACATGCTATTAAACTACATGGCAGATATCACTGACTCTGCCGCGATAGCTCAGCTTGTGCTTTGATGGCTCACGGACCAAAGTGTTAAGAAAGTAAAAATAAATGTGTTTAGAATTGTTCTTCAAGTGTTTCAAAGTCTACAATTTTTACTCTTTAGAGATATGCACTTGACCGTGGGTTTTGCTTCCAACATTTTTTGGTGTTTTGGTTTTGCCAAAACTCGACGATTAAGTTGTTTTCAGTTTAGGTCAAGCATGCAGACTGGGATACATTTTGTTCAAATCTCAGAAGTTTTGGACTTTTTCCAATTTCCACAATCTTTATTAGCTCAACTCTTTTTACAGTTAAAAGCATTAATGATTCTGGATGTAGAAACCTTGTACTTTTTAGCATTTACGCGCATCTGTTCTTGTGGAAATGGAGTGGCTCAGTGAGTACACACTAACTCTGGTAGCAGTGACACCGAGTTTGAATCAGGGAACCATGTTCAATTTCCAGTGTCAGCTCCTTTTGACCCTGGGCAAATCACTTCACCTCCCTGTACCTGAGGCACCAAAAACATTGATTGTAAATTCCTGGGCAGGGACTGTGTCTGTTACAATTCCTATGTACTGTGCTCTGTACTTTAATTGTAAAGTCCCATTGGGAGTAAAGTGCAAATTAAAATAAAGATATTATTATGTGTAAATATTTCCTTTTACTTTATTGTACTTCTTTATTCATAATTACAAAATTATGATTTATTATTTGCTTCTCTTACAACGACTTATGATAAAGAATATTTAAACAAATTACAGATTCTAAAAATGCTGCAATTTAACTGTGCCCATGGGGAAAAACATTCCCAACTTGAAGCTAAACTTGTCTTAAATGGCATCATGGTAACTACAGATGCAGCGGCCGTTATCCGAACATTTCACGGAGCCGTTTTCACGAACTCTGCTGTATTCCACGCGGCATTCACTCGTTATTTTTCTGTGAACACTGCTGTGAATGCCGCCAATCACACCCGTAATCTTCTACAGTTAGAGGATTTGTGTATGGGTAAGGAGCCTTAGAAAGGACTTCTTCCCCATGTACAGTATACAGAATGAACTTGTAATCTTCAAATTACAGTTACACACACACACTTGCAGAACTGTACGGCAATAAAAGACAGGTTGAATTGCACTTAGATTTTTAGATTTTCAATTTTAAGACAACCGCACCCGATAAAAACACAAGTAAACACGCGTTTTAACACAGGAAAGTTTGAAGAAATCATGCGGCACGACCTGGGTATGCCCAGGAATACAAATCGTGAAATGTTAGGATAACGGCCGCCTCATTTGTATACTGAACTTATTTTATTTGTTAACTGAACATTGCCATGTAGCTCACTTTAACTACAATGTATTGGTCCAGTAATGGGCATGTATTTTACCAGCAAGTTGAATACTGTACAGATGTACTCTAGGAGGCATCTTTACACCCGTTAATGCATTAGGAGACAACAAATAAGGCAATAATTCTCACCTGAATTAAAAACATATTGCACACGTTATCATGTGTTAAAATGTTTAACTATTAGGCAAGCATTAACGCAGAGTGGGCATCAACAGATGCGATGATGGCTGCTCTGAAAGAATATTTAGCACAGGTGCCACTTGCCAAAAAGTGTGGACAAGCTAGTTTTCATTCAAATTAACCACATCCTCTTTGAAAAAGATGGCACCAAAACATTTATTTAACGAGTATTCCAATTCCTCCGGGGATGAGCTTACCATTTTAACCCTTTGAGTGTCCTAAGACATGGTCACTAAGCCACGAGAAGTGGCACTCCGGGGGCCCATGACATAGTAACTACGTTATCCATAAAGAGTCTGCTTTTCCTGGATAGTTTTCATCCTGTGTTCCCATGTAATGCAGGACGTGTTCAGCACAGTAATGAAATCGAGGAGGAGGGTTCCTCTTTTTTCGTTCCCCAGAAAACGGCCGCCACGATCACATGACCAACTATTGAAAGTGTTCATATTACCACACTGTGCCGGAGAGGCCAAGGCACTCAAGCACCGCAATCACTCACTCAAAGGTTTAATGAATATGATGATCATGGCAGAAACAATCGCAAAGATTACCATGAAGATATCTAAAAGGAGGAGACTGTCGTTGCTGACTCACATATCTTTTTAATTATTTAACATTTTTTAGTTATATTATTTTTTAAATCCTTTGTTTGGATGATTATCTACTTATTTTAGGCCTTTTACATGCTATGTGATGTTACTGATACTATTTTTGGGGTGATTATGTGTTACTGTTAAGATTTCTAGTGAGGGATACTACACTTTTACAATCAGTACTACAGTACATTCACTGATTTTTGTTTTGAGTGACTTAGGGTTACTGTTGTTTAGCTCACCCCAGAGGGATGAGAGATAAGAAAAATAAATTTCACAGTTTGCACCATCTTTCAAGATTCACTTGTACAATCAACACAAATCAACTGCGTGGGGTGGGGGAGTTTCGCGTATATTTGCTAGGAAGCCTCATGTATTGCTACGAGTGGTTGTGGTGTTTAGAGCCCGGGTGATGTGCACGGTCTGTTTGAGTGGGTTGGGTGGGTTCCTGAAGAGAAGGCTCTCTGCACAGGCAGCAAAGTGCCCATTAGAGCCAGGACTGACAGTGAGAACCTAGCTGAGAGAAAAAGCTCAGCTGACCAGTGGCTGCCACCTGTACTAGTACCACTCACCACTAATGGATGTGCACCATTTAAGTTGCACACCTCCGTGTGTCCACTCTGAAAGAATATTTAGCACTAGCACCAGTGGAGATAAAAATGTGTGATGTTTCTTGGCATATATTTTTTAACTATCTAATGATTTTTCGTTATATCTTTATCCTTTTTAATCCTTTTCTCCAAAATCTATACATGTGAAATAATTGATGCTTTGATAATGTGTGCGCTTTTGTTAATCTAACTGCTTTTGATTATCCTCTTATTTTTTTTATTTCCCTTCACTTAATATCATTCTAATGTTATTTTTATCTCAAAGATATCACACATAAATATTTAATAGCTATACGGTATATCTAATTTGATATTGCCATAACAACCAAGGACATAGAAGGCACTTCACTTATTACATATAGTGATCTAATATTTAAATTGTAACAATACAGTTTAATTTTTCAAAATTAATATACAGTAAATATATACTGTGACTCGTGATCAACAACTATTAGTGTTAAGAATTATATAGAGTGATATATAGAGATATAGGTGAATATAATATCTACTGTATAAGTGAATAAATGCGAAATATCACAATTGCAGCTCAAAACCCATTCAAAAGAACCATTCCTGTCGTTCTTCTCAAAGCAATATTTTTTTTAACCAAAGGGGAGCAATGTTCCATAACCAGAGAATACAAGTAAATACAAAATATGGTGCTGTACTTCTTTTCAATGTGTGGTGAAAGTGTTAATAGTACTGTACATTCACATTTCACAGGTAGGGCAACTGCATTCATTAACTATGGCAATAGAAAATACCATGTGTTTTTTCTTTGTCAACAATCCCAGTGTTTCTTTGCAAGTGGGTGTATAGTATCTCACAAGAGAAATATAAAAATACGAAAGTGCAGATCAGTTTGTATTTTTATAGAAAATAAATTAATAAAAATCCGGGCTCTAAAGAATGCACACTTACAATGTGCACCTATGCCTTTTCACATATATAACATATCAAATCTACTCCAAATGAAGGAGGAGCTCAGCAGTGTTTTCATCACCGTGGATACTGACGCAAATCTGATCGTCTGCAGCAGCTCCGCAATGTCACTTCTGGTCTGCTCACTCCTCTGGATCAAGATCTTAGGTTACCTCTTCAGCCCCTTCCTCACCACTCAAGGCTTTGTGCTTCAACTGCTTGACCAGGGAGGCTGCCAGGCGGTTCCCCCCTTTCCCCGCCCCGTACCCACATATAACATACGAATAAAGACAGGAAACAGGACTGGAGGTAAAATGGCCACGGCTATTTATTTATACAGAAACTAAAGAAGGGTAAATGCCACTCCCTGCCAGAGTGCTCCTTTGACAGAATGGGAAGGGGACAGTCAGCCGGCCCTCAAACCGCTGACCTCATGTCCCCGACACGAGCGGGCTCTCGAGGTCATGGATAACTGACCTTGCCCACTCCTACTCCCCCTGGGCTCAAACGGCCCAGCTTCCAGTCTGGCAAGAACAAGCACTTACCCCCCAAGAGCCGCCACCAACAGGCCTATTTAACCCCCCTTAAACTACTCGTCTGGCGGACAGCAAAGAGGCTGTGCTGCCCACCAGCCTGGCCTAATGTAGACCCTCTGGGAATTCCCCCCCTGGGCGGGGAGTGGAGGAGTGGGGGCGGGCCAGCAGGGGAATGCCAGCCCCCCCTGGTCCTGAAGCCCCTCTGCCAATGGCTATGGGGCCGCTTTTTCAGGAGTGAAGACCTGCACCCATCTTGACTTCTATATATACAGTACATCTACAATATTTAAGGATGGTGGATGCACAGATGGTCAATAATTGTATTGCAACCCATGTCTCCTTCAATCCAATATTTTATTATAACATTTTGTATGTTAAAAGTCTATTTACCATTCTTTATACATTCTAAATTTGTACATCACTCATTTTTAATTTCACTTCATTTGCTTTTCAACCTCAAAATCAATGATTGAGATGTAAAGACATTTTGTTGCAATTTAACTGTTGCTTACAATCTAACAAACAGAAACCATTGCACGAAACATCTTTTTGTTATATTGCGTACTCTATTAAAGGAATCGCCTGGGCCGCCAGGTAAGTACATTCCACCCCTAAACCAGGGATTTTCTATTGCCACAGTCAATGAATGTTGTTGCTCTATCTGGGAAATGTTAGTGTAGATGTTCTACTATTCACACTTACACCACACATTGAAAAAAAGTACTACACCATATTTTGATATTGCCATAACCTTGTGAAGTGAATGAACAACCTGCAAAACGTAATAAGGTTGCTTTAAAACATGTAATGGAACACAGCAAAGTTGTCTTTACAAATGCATCCAGATGAGCGCATTGACATCATTAGCAGATTAAATGTAAATACTTTCAAATCGAAGAAGCATATGCTGTGTGCTTATGGTGTAAGGCAGGATTAGTTACCTGTCTGGGATGTGAATGTGCACGAAGTTGTTCCGTATCATTACTATATCTGTATGGTAGAGGTTTTTGCTACTTTTTCCTCACCATAAACAATTGTTTAACTGGTATAATTGCATTTGTAATGCTCCCTTTTTTAGTGTCCAAAATAAACTTTTGTAGGTTACCTATGAATCAATGACCTACAGTAAGTGGTCTATTTAAAGCATAATTTCATTAAAAATCCTATAAATGTTTTTTTTTTAGTAAATCAGTTGTGTAGAATGGCATAATATTTGCGGCATTGAAATAAAACTTTTTTCTCTGTTTATGCAATGTTTTATTATTTGTAATGTACAGTATTAAGCTTCCATAAATTGAATAGCAACTACTGTATTTAAGACGATACTGTACATCACTTCCCCTTTAGAAATAGGCAGCCATATTGCTGTTCAACATCCTAAGTTCATTCGAGAAATTGATGACCTAAATGCTGCATGTCAAAAAGTATAGCATACACTGATAATTTAGTTTTACATTTGTTTTAATTAATGATGTAAGTGTATACAAAAATGATTTGCCGCTATACATATAAGCATATGAATATGTTGAAATTGCACTGTTATGAACTGTAACATATAGGTTGAATTTTAGATAGCGAGACCAATATTTTCCAAGGGAGTAGCTGGAATAATAAATGACTAATGTTAATTGCATTTTCCTTGTAGATGAGAATCCATCATTTTGACACTAATTTGTGCACAAGAGTTACCTGGTCTACACTGTCATTATTGCATCAGCAGGCAAGCTGGCACTGTGTGCTTTCAGTTAAACAAATCTGAGGTTTCAAAATGCTACTAGTCTCTCTAGCAAGCTTTTCTCTAAGGAGTGGGTACAATTAGTGAGTACTGTACTTCAAAACCTGATACTACACTCTTTATATAGAGTAATAGAATATATTTTATACCAATGCTCCTAAAATACAATGTACTGAGCCTCCAATGTTGCAATGTTGACTCTGTTTTGCAGTATTGCAACAGTACACATTGGCAATTTAAAATGCATACTCAAATATTGGAAAAAGCAACCATGGAAACACACATTTCTCTGCATATTGACTACTGGTTCTTATCAGATATTGTAAAGCGTTTGTCTTGTATGTTTACTACAAGTAAATGATTTCCTTTCAATCGAGTACAGTACCTGAAATAAAGTTGAACACATTTATTTACATTTTTTGTCACATGCTGCAGAAACTGTAGTTTTGTGATCATGCCTCCATTACCTCAATTTGCATGATATTTGAGAGGAGGTAACTTGCAATGTAAGTGAAGATTTTAATTAATACACTTGCAGAATATTTTAGGTTTTGCACTTTATATATTGACAATTTAAAATTAAAAATGTAAAAAATTTCTATCACTGCTTTTGAGCCTCATTTTCTATGTTTTGAGTTTTCTGAAGATAGGGTTTAGCCTATTTTCGAGGATTTTACTATAGATCTTGAGATCCGTATTTAGTAAGGATATTGGGTGGTAGCTGCCACACTGGAGCGGGTCCCGACCTTCTTTGTGAATTATGCCTACATTTGCTGCTGTCATGGGCGCTGGGATCCGTTCTCCCTCCAAGAACGAGTTAAACAACTTGAGTATACATGGAGCAAGAATCGGGAGAAATTTCTTGTAGTATATGTTTGTGAGTCCGCCTGGCCCCGGAGATTTAGCTGCCTTTAGCGCTTTAACTGCCTCCATTAGTTCCAGTTGTGTTATTTTCTTATTTAAGGTGTCTACATCTGTTTGAGTCAGTTGGGGTAATTTGCAGTTTTCTAGGTATTGTGAAATTGCGTCTAAGCTAGAGGTTTTCTTCCCAGGGATGCCTAGGTTGTATAGTTTCGTAAAGAATTTGGTGAACTCATGGCTATGTCTTTCTCAAAACAGTTTGAAGGATTTTACCATGTTTGTTTATTATCGTAGATATTTGTGATCCGAACCTTATCCCTCTTAGCCAACAATTTATTTGCTTTATTGCCTTTATCGTAATAGTGCTGGTTGGTCCATTTCAATGCTCTTTCCGTGTCCTCTAATTGAATCTGTCTTAATGTTAACCTAGCCTCTGTAGGGATTTATACAGTCTTTTTGATGGGTTATTTTTATGTTGTTGCTATAGGCTTGTTATTTTGTCTGTTATTTCATTATAGGCTTTGAGCTTACTTTTTTCTTGTGGGACGCGATTGAGATGAAGTCGCCTCGTATTGTCGCCTTATGGGCTTCCCATAATATCGCGGGCGTTGATACACTTCCCTTGTTGATTTGAAAATATTTTGTTAGTGACCGTTTAATTTTACTTTCTATTTCGGGATAATTTAGTAGGGAATCATTAAGCTTCCATTGGAATATGTTGTTCTTATGGAAAGGGTATGTAAGGGTCAGGTCAATTGGCGAATGGTCCGACCAAGTTATTGGACCTATATTCAATCCCAGAGATGAATGGAAGATATCCTTGGAGACCAAAAAGCGGTTGATTCTTGTATATGTTTGGTGCAGAAGAGAATAAAATGTGTAATCTCGTTGGCCTGGTTGTTGAGCTCTCCAAACGTCAGTTAAATAAAACTCTGTAAGTAGGTCCCTGAATTTTTTGACTGTCTAATAGACATGGGTTGAGTGTGTCTGGCCCAGTGTAGTTGACTTTTCCATCTCTGGTGCTGTCACCATATTCATGTCTCCTCCCACTATCATAGATGCTAGGTATTGGGGGTCTATTGTTCTAATACCTTCTGCATTAGGTCAGGTTGGTTCTCATTTGGTGCATATATGTTAACTAGAGTGACGGAGGTGCCTATGAGGGAGCCATGTATTATAAGAAATCTGCCCTCTGGATCTGTGATACTTTTTTAGGCATTGAATGGTGTTCCTTCTTTGATTAGGATTGCTACCCCTCTTTTCTTACTGTTGAATGATGAGTAATATGCTTGTGGGAAAGTGTTTCTGAATGTGTTGGGGGGAGGGGAGGGGCTGCAGACATTAAAATGTGTTTCCTGTAAGAAAAGGATATCTCCTCCAGTTCTTTTGAATTCTAGGAGTGCCAGTCTCCTTTTTTTATTCAACTGAATGCCTTTGACATTGAGAGAAATTAACTTTAGAGAAGTGAGATTAGCCATTAATTAGAAGTGTAAGATTGTAGAATTGTGATACCACCCACTTTCCCATGGTGGGGGTCTTGATTTATAGATAGCCCTTCTGAGAGAGATTGGGACATGTGCCCTATAGGGTTTTCTATTGGGTGTATAATGCGTGGATACCCAATACTATTGTTAGGTTTGCTGTCTAGGGCTGGAGATGGGGGTCAGGGGGAGGGGAGCACACAGAATGGGAAGAACATATAAAATCGACAAGGAAGGACGATGTAAGTGTCCTTGTATAATAATACCAGTCTTTACAGAGAATGGAGAGGCGGGCCTAGTGTATTGAAGAGACATTCCCGGTCCCAGGGATTCGTGGACAATGACGAAGAGGGTGTGGAGACCCTCATTTTAACAGAGTAAGCATTTTCCGTATAACATACTGTATAACAGTTAGATACATTTTGAAGAGATCCAGTGAAAACAATTGGCTTCACGTTTTTCTTTGAGACACATCATAAAGGGGGTGGTGGGGACAGGGGTTGCAGGAGGGGGGAAGAGGGGGCAAGGGAGGGGGATGGGGTGGGGGTAATGAGGGAAGGGTAGCATTGGTTATTTTTTAAAGACATTTAAAATCCTCAATACATTCCCCATGTACTTTTGTGTAATCCGTAACATCAGTCCAGTTCCCTGGGTGCTTCCTCTTATGATTCTACTTCTTCTTGGGGGGTGGTGAGCTAGATGAAGCATATATGGATCAGCTGATAAAACTGTAGGGTTAGAGCCCGGAAATGGGGAGGGAGAGGGAGGGAAGGGGGGAGAGAGGGAGGGGGCAGAGGGTTGGCAGAGGAGGAGGGGGGAGAAGGGGAGGGGGGTAAGGAGGTGGGGGGGAAGAGGGAGGGGGGAGGTGGGGAGAAGAGGGAGGGGGAGGAGGTGGTGGGGGTGGGGGAGGGGAAGAGGGGGAGCCGGAGGGGTGAGGGGGAGAGGTGGGGGGTGGGAGGGAGGGGTGATAGGGGGATGGGAAGGGGAGGGCATGGGAGGAGGAGGGGGGGAGGGTAGAAGGGGTAGGAGTAGGATTCCCCGCCTATACAGGTAAACTTTGAAACATTTTTAAATTTGCACTATTTTAACATTCTCCCTCTCTTAGAAGCAGACGCCAAAAGCAAAACATTTAGTCAGACCGGTTTGGCTGAGAGACTCATTCATTGCCTGAAATCTCCATATTAGATTCCTACAATCTTATCATTTAAGCAAACCACTAAATCTTTAACCAGTTATTTTGAACTATAACCAAATCAGCTTAACTTAAGGCTCTCACTAAAGAACCTTTAAACATGGGAGTCAGAGCCCTGGTCCGAACCCAACCTTTACACTTTACATCTTTGAACTTTACTGTAAATGTAGATCTTAAGCTTAAACATATTTTACCCCCCTCAGTGTTAGGAAGTCTCTCACACATTAGCTTGAACATGGCAGCATTGTCCCTGAGCCACACAATCCCCCACACCCGTCAGAGTATAGGACCTGGTTGGATTAGTAGATCATCGACATCCACGGCCGTGGCAAAATCCATCGTGCTTAAGAGTGCCAGGTGTAAAACTTTCTTTACTTCTATTTCTTGGGGTAGCGCAGGCTGCAGGGAGGTGGGGGGGAGGCGGGGACGGGACAGGAGCCAGCAACCCGGCACCATCTTTTTTTTTGGGCTTTATGTGCCTCCGGGGATTTGCGGCACAAACGGGACAGCGCTGGATGTGGCCGGGAGAGTCGCCCCTGGTGGCTCCTCCGGCCGCGTAAGTTGATAGTAGATGGAGGGAGGGGGGCGGAGCGGTCGCCTGATTGTAGAGTGGGAGATGGCTCCAAGTCATCTACTCACCCCGCTGGCTCGCCAATCTTTCTGAGGCTCGCGGAGGCAATGCATTACGGTCTGCTGCTCGTGCCCTCACAGGATCCTGTTAGTGGTCTTCAGGAGATATGCACAACGATTTCAAGAACAAGTCAGCTTCTTCTGGATACCTCAGAGTGAGGTTCTTCCCATTCTTGACTGCTATCAGTATGAACGTGAACCCCACCGGTAGCAGATCCCGTTGTTTTTTAGAAGGATGGTAAGTGATCACAGCTCTCGCCATCTTGTTATAGTGACTCTTGACAAATTGTTAAAGAGTTGTAGGGACTCATTTTCAAAAAGGATATTGCCCTTTTCCCTGCAAGCAGCCATGATTGTGTCTTTGCTTGTACTGTATAGTAGTGCAGCCGGACTATTGTGTCCCTCCATCTCTTTGGATCCTCAGATCTTGGACCAAGGGCTCTGTGGGCACGATCGATCACTAGCTCCTTTTCCTGGATCTCTGGGGCAATTGTAGTGAAGAGTTTAGTGAGTATGCATGAAAGCTTTCCTGCTGGATGGTTTCAGGAATATTTCTAACTCTTATAGATGCAGCGGCCATTATAGAAACACGTCATGCGGTGTATACCTCGGAATACCCATGTCATGGCGCGGGATTTCTTCCAACCGTACCGCCAAGACGCGAGTGCAGGCGAGTGCATACAATAGCATTTTAGTGTTCTGGCTTTTAAACACCTGAAATTGACACAGTAGCACAGTACTGTACACATTACAATTCATTCATTTCATTGCATTTAATTGCACACAATCCATGAAATTCAAATAAAGCAACCACGATAAACATGTGTGCCTGGGGCGATTGGCGGCGTTAATGCCGCGTGGATTACAGCAGCGCACACGAAAACGGCACCGTGATTTGTTCGAATAACGGCCGCTGCATCTATATATTCTGACGCCTGTCACGATTTCACCATATATATATAAGGAAGAAAATATAAAATAGTGTGGTATATCTAAACAGGATCGGACTCCTAACGAAGCTGCCACGCCAGCGAAACGCGTTGAGTGAACCAGCAGCAGTCCAGAAGTGTGCCCTAAATGCCCCAGAACCCGTGTGGACCCATTCTGTGATCGATCACGAAACCGGAAGTGACGCCACGGGCCGAACCGGAAGTGACGCCACGCGACCTCTGGAGGGGGGTGGATGGTGTACACCAATGCTGCGCATCGATTGTTACGTGTCTAAGCACATGTTGCTCATGTACGTGCAATATCAATTGCCTTTTTGAATATACTAATAGTGAACATACAATGTTGCACTAGAGTTGTCTTTTTTTCATTCCATTGAGGGTTTGTCCTGCTGACATCAGGGAGTGTATACAAGCAAGACCCCCCTGCACATTGCTGAGTCTCCTTACTACATTTATTGCTATTCAATGCTGTATTACCACTGGGAGAATGTGAGTTCCCAATCATGATTCCTGGTCAAATTGCTGTGTTTTTTAGATATACCACACTATTTTATATTTTCTTCCTTATATATATATGGTGAAACCTGCGCTCCCCACAAGCTTCTCCCCACCATCCAAGACAGGAGAAACTGGATCTTCTCCCAAGAGGGTTGAGCAGCGAAGTTTGCCATTCTTATTCTTATATTTGAGCACTTTGGATTATTGATATTTATCACATTATCTTTATTTATATATTTCACCTTCACAAGTAGCGCCTAACATTTTTTGTTCTACGCCTGTCACGATTTTCCTGGTCTTCCAGTCCATCTTTTAAGTAGTAGATTTTGTGTCCCAGGCGAGCTATCAGATCTTCTGAAGCAGATTGACGCTGGAGGGCTTCCTCCATTTTAGTCTCCAGGTCTGTTGTTTTCTGTGTTAGGCCATCTATCTCTAATTTTAGGCCACTCACTGCTCTTTTCAAATCTTACTGGACAGAGAGGCGCATTTTTAGGAAGAGTTCTTCTATAAATTGCTTCGTTAATTCCTCTCCTCTTAGGATTTTAGGCAGGGTTGTAGGCGGTAGTTCCCTTTCTCCGTCATGGGTCGACCGCGTGGCAGCGCCATTTTGATTTTCCTTACTCTGCTGCAGTCTGCTGAGTCACACTGAAATAGTGTGAGACATCCTGCGTTTGTACCTTTTTTTACTTTCCAGTCATGCTTGGTTAACTGTTGAGTGGGGAACCCCTGAGAGGTTCCATAGAACTGCACGAAAATGTCTTCTATATCTGTTTGCTTCGTGAGGGTCTGAAGAGCTCCCTCTTTACCCGACCATCCCCAGTAATGTCACTGGATGGCTCTCTTCAATTGAGTTTTTAATGAAATGAGGTTAATAAAGTCTCTTTACATTACAACGTGGCTCCCCGGCCCGACCGCCAGGGGAGGGGGCGGAGGAGAATGCCCAATGGAGGACAGTCTAGCCGGGGAAGGAGGAGAGGTCCCCCCGGTGACACACAGTCCCTGTCCATTTATTTATTCAGGTACCTGTGTGGTATGATGTGATGTAGGCAGGGGGTTAGGGAACAGATCTGAGGGACAAGTTTTATTAATGTGTGTTGCCCTGCACAGAGGCCTTATAGATCACCGAGTACACCACTTTCCTCTTAGCTCAAAGATCAATGGCAGCCATTTTATTTTAGAGCCCGGCTGAGTCCGAGCTCAAGCCGGCGCCTCTGTGTCTCCTCCGGCCACGGATTACACCTCCAATCCATGGAGGGAACTCCGCTACGGCTTCCCAGATCAGCTATGGGCCCGACCATCCAGGATGCATCCCCCTCCACTCCGGCACCGTCCCACCGGGTCCCATTGGGAGAAAATGGTCACCCCGCTCCTCTCTTCTAGACCCGCACATCAGTAACAGGTAGATAAATGCAAATATATGATATTTTTTTTGGTGAGGGGCGTCATCTGACTAGTCTACAAATCTTGTCCGTTTATGTTGTCAAGTAAGGGATCAAAGTAAATTGCAGGGCTGTTAGACACTGTGACCCTGCGGGGTAGCAGCGTGCCTGAGGATCAAGTCTGTGTTATAGGCCTTCACCACAACGGTCATCCAAGTCCCGTTGACCCCCATCCGGTCCTGCTCACCTCAGATCTCTCTCTCTCTCTCTCTCTCTCTCTCTCTCTCTCTCTCTCTCTCTCGCTCTCTCTTTCGTGGATTAGTTGTTATATACGCCTTCAGTTATATACTCAGTGTATTGGTAGATTTGTTTGAGTGACAACAACAGAAAGGCCGAGCGCAACACACAACATGACACAACATATAGTACAACACTTCAGTGCTTATCTGCTCATGAGTAAGGGTCATGTAGTTAAACCCTTTGACCAAAGGACTATAAGCCTGCAGCCACTTCACGGCATGATCAATTGCAGGTCCAAACACTACCTGGTAAAATTCTCATGCACC
This sequence comes from Ascaphus truei, assembly GCF_040206685.1. Taxonomy (NCBI): domain Eukaryota; kingdom Metazoa; phylum Chordata; class Amphibia; order Anura; family Ascaphidae; genus Ascaphus; species Ascaphus truei. The sequence continues at coordinate 93,886,098 of NC_134485.1, forward strand.
TCTCTTTTTAGCTGGAGGAAGAAAGACCATACTGGTCTGTGATAAAAACTGCTAATTGGAAAGTGGGGAGTGGCGAGCTTTAAACCATGGGGTGGAGGGCCACACCTACAAACAACAACAGTTACATTAACCCAGCAAGCTCCAGAAGCCTACAACTCACCCTCATACTATATACAGCATATATATTAGTGTCAAAAAGCAGTGCTTCTGAGCGTGAGACTGCACGCTGGGGTTGGTTGTGACCACCAGGCCTCCACAGTGCCAAACTTGTGTTTTGTGAATGCAGTACAGTTAATTATAAAAGTGATATTGGCGTGTAGCCTATATAATAGTCTTTATGAATTGTCTGTTTATAAGAAAATTTAGTGGTAACATTATAAGCAGTTGATTTTGTTTCTCTTGTTGAGGAGCTCCAGCTTTATGCGGCCATCTTGCAACATTCCAGGCCATCCCTCAGCAATATTTTTTTAAAGATTTTTATTTGAATAATTACATGGGCATTTTTCATGACAGAAAATAATTTGATTATAAACTCACAAAAAAAACTGATTTACAAATGAAAAAAAATGTCTTAATTTTAAAGCAAAGCAATTTTTTTAAAGCAAATTCCTCAATGATATCATCAAATGATAATTCTCGTTCTTAGCTAAAAATTTTTTATCCTTTTTAGCCTCAAAAAATAAATTTCTCCTGAACAATTGCTTATCATCAAATTGAAAATAGACATGATATTAACTAGAAATAAAATAAAGCGAATAAAATATAATACAGTATATTATTTGATCTCAAATCCATGTTTACAAATAAATAATTTAACATTTGTGTTATTCCCTAAAATCGGTCTGTTTAAAAGCACACAGTCATGAGTTTGAGAGAAACGATGATTTCACCTCTTCCACAGCCATTATCATTGGCTGCTATCATATCCATTAACAGTCACATGTTCATAGCACATTGGAGAGTAATCTGCCGGGGGGCAGTGTGAGTGTGTGGAGCTCATCACACAGAGGGTCATATCAGTATTTTGAGGCCCTTCAAAATGTAAGGCCCTAAAATGCATTTTATTTAGCTTATACTTAAATCCACCACTGTGCTAGACCAAGCTAGTAATACTAGAGGAATCAGATGTTCTCTCACATGATATGTAATACTGTAGGTGTTGCTACAGTAGGTATGCTCTGCCAGACTGCACTAGTGTACTTGTACACTTGAGGGTTTAAAGAGGCACTCCTGGAAACACTTTTTTGTGTTAAAAAAAAAAAAATGTTTTAATATGTTTGAAGCAGGGGATTTCTGAAGCTGAACCATATTGATTTCAATTCTGGGGACCCCCTTCTTCTCGAGATACCTATCTCAGAAGAGGGTTCCAGCAACAGCCCAGACATGGCTAGTCAGGGCTATTAATATGGTAGGTGTAAATGTTCCGCTTCCTGTTGGTCAATAGGAAACCTTGATGTCATTCCCTTGCATCTTCTTATTGGCCCACATGACCCGGGACAGATAAACTGCGCATAGATACTGGCACCCCCTTCCATGGTAAGTATCTTGGGAAGCATGGGGTACCAGGTGCTGACATTAATGTGGTTAAACTTGGGAGACCCCCTGCTTCAAACCTATATTAAAAGGGTCACCAGGTGTTCTCCTTTAAGGACTTTTTTTCAGCATTAGTGGAGTGGGTAGAATAATTTTCCACTAGTTAGAAGAAGTCAAGGCCTTCCTGGGAACAAGTGCACTTGCAAACTCAGATGTTAAGGCCTGTTGTTCAGGTTCCTGTTACTCATTGTCACTGTGTAAATTAGCAGCCCCATTCTAGGGTGAGAACTGTATAGTCATTACTTGTGTTAGAGTACTGTATGTGCAATGCACTTCCTAGTCCTTTATCTTCCTGCTACAGATATAACATTACTGACAGATAGATTATCACACAAGGGATAATTGATGCTCAGCATGGTAACAGTTTGCCATAAGCAGCCAAGTAGATTACAATTCAAATCCATTGATACCACAGTATCACTTACTAACAACTATGACAAGGTTAATAGTGTATTTCTGTGTCTGTGACCTATTTTTGGTAGTTTCTGTAATGAAATGTAAGGGCATTTTTTTAAGGCTACTTATCTCACTATAATTTACAGTACATTGCATGATTAGTTTAAAATGTTAACAACTTTGCAAAATGTTTGTAAGAGGCAAAAGTCCAACATTTTTCAGTTTTGCAGATCTCTACTGTTAATGTCAGATTCACAGCAATATTCCCTTGGACCTCACACTTAAATATCATACATGGGTTGTATGAATAGAGAATCTACTGGCCATGTGGTATAAACAGCTTGTGGCTTTTTTGGGCAGTATGCATAGATTAATAATGTCAGTGTTTTTTAGGATAAGTACAGTATGAGATGAGGTACTGTATTCCTTTCAGACACAGCATAATCTTCCTTCTTGTTTTTCCTCTATCTAATGTTCTTCTTTCTCAGTTACATTGTGAGTTCTTACTAATATACTATATTGAACACATGTAGCCCCGTATTTACTATGAGACACTACTCCATAAATCAATTTATGTCCCACTCAAATTAATAGGCTACAAAGAACCATATTTACTAAGCATTGCTACCCCATTAAACATTTTCTGCTGCCAAAAGACATTTTATAGCCCATTCAATAGCCATTAAGAAGCCATATTTACTAATCGGTAAAAAAAAGGTGTCTTTTAGAAAAGCACTATTTAACAAGTATGGCCCATCATTTTAGCAGGTGATTCTATATTGTCCAATAGAGCCGATCACAATGTGATCTGTTGCTTTGGCATTTATCTAATTTTCACATTAGTCAATTGATTTTTTAAATACTGTAGGAGTATTATAGATTTTACTTTTTTATGAAGCTATAAAACTGTGTGTTATGCTAATATTACTTTAAAAGTATGATTTACATGATTCGGTGGATATTGATTTAAGGCACCTTGCTTTTGCCTCACTTGCAACCCATACATGACATTTCCATTTGGAGAAATAGGGGAGCTAGTAATACATACAGTATGAAAATAATATTCATAGTTAATTTCCTGTAACGCATATCATTCATTTTTCTCTCATGTTTCTCGTGTATGTGGGAGAAAGAGAGGTGGCTCAGTGAACAAAGACACTGACACTGAGCTTGAAGCACGGGAACTTGTTTCAATTCCTGGTGTTAGCTCCCTGTGACCTTTGGTAAATTACCTTATCTCCCTGTGCCCCTGCCACCAACAAACAGATTGTACTGTAAGCTCATCTGAGCATGGGCTGTATCTGTAAAAATCCTATCTGCTGCATACCACGCACTGTACTGTAATTGTGAAGCACATTAAGTATTACAATTGAAATGTCTTGTATAACTTGTAATGAAGGTAAAAGCATACAGATGTGCCAAGAATTATTGCACCCGCTGGCATGTGCTAAGTTGTTAGTCTAGCGCTCTTTCTATGTGTGGCTGCTTAAATGAAACATGCATCTCATCCTGGGAGTACCAATATAGCCCCACCCCCTCCCAACTGCCAACAATTTTAAATTTGGCCCAGTATCCGAAGAGGAGATTACACAGGTGCTCCTCAAATTAAAACTAAGCAGCCAATGTGGGCCTGACGTACTACAATCTAAGTTCCTAAGACTTGGTGCCCCAGCCATTGCCAAACCAATTGCTTCCATAGTCAACTCTATCTTGCCTGCAGGCCATATCCCCAAGACCTGGAAAACTGCCAGAGTTGTCCCAATCTCCAAAAGTGGGGACAAAAACACTGTCTCAAACTACAGGCCAATCTCCCTTCTCCCTATCCTATCCAAAGTAATGGAAAAATGTGTCCACTCGCAGTTAAGCGATTACTATACCAAGACAAATTTCCCTAGCCAATTCCAATCTGGCTTCCTCCCCAAAAACTCCACCGTAACTACCCTGCTAAAAGTTTGCAATGAAATCCAGTGTGGAATGGAACGGGGACAACTCACTGGTGCAATATTCCTAGATTTTGCAAAGGCTTTTGATACTGTTGATCATGCTATCCTGCTTAACAAACTCCAGAGCTCTGGAATAGGCAAGCATGCTTTAAACTGGTTTCAGTCCTACCTATCAGGTAGATCCCAACATGTGTCCATCTCAGGCTCTAACTCCAACCCCCTCGATATCACCTGTGGTGTCCCGCAAGGCTCTGTTCTGGGCCCCTACTCTTCTCAGTGTTCATCAATGATCTTCCCATAGCTTGTAAGGAAGCTTCAATACACATGAACGCAGATGACACAATCCTATATGCACACAGCCATAGCCTCCCCGACCTTGAAGACATACTTCAGTCTGACTTTTTAACACTCGGAAACTGGATTTCCCAAAACAAACTGTTTTTAAACACTGACAAGACTGTAAAAATGGTATTTGGGACCAAGACTAAATATTTAAAGCTTCCAGTGACTGAGCTCCAGATCAGAACCAATGCTAACACCACCCTAACTCCTGTTACTAGTTTTAAATACATGGGCATATGGTTTGACTCCCACTTAACATTTGGGATTCACATTGATACCCTGACATCCAAAACCTTTGCCAAACTAGGTGTACTTTACAGGAACAAACCCTCCCTAAGTCTGCTCGTCAGAAAGCGTATTGCACAGCAGATGCTAATGCCAATTATAGACTATGGAGACATAGTACATGGCTCGGCACCCAAAACTCACCTTGGCAAACTTGACACCCGCTACAATTTAATATGCCATTTTGTTTTCCAATGCAACTACAATACACATCACTGTGAAATGCTCAAAGAACTAGATTGGTCATCACTTGTGTCTAGGCGCAAAGCTCACCTTTCCTGTCTTGCCTTCAAATACTTTCTGGGCAAGCTACCCATCTATCTGAACAAGCTCACCCCTACCACATGCAGCACTTATCATCTGAGATCAGACTCAAAAAGACTGTTCATGGTCCCAAGGCTCAACAAAGTATCCGGCCGCTCCTCCTTCTCTTGCCGTGCACCCCATAACTGGAACAATCTACCGAAGACTCTCGCATCCACCACCAGTCTAAGTTCTTTAAAAAATAAGGCTGTCTCACATTTTAATCTGGTCTGTAACTGTTACATACACCTATAATATATATTTTCTTTAACTGTGCATGCAATGTCTTGTGTATATAATGTATACCTTGTTCACTTATGTAACTGTATTTGTAACCATGTATTTGTTGTCTTAACTCTACAGCTGCGGCCGCCTTTATCCTAATGCGGCCGTAGCGGTGCAACTCTGATAACTGCGGGCAGATGCAGTATATATTTTTTTTCCGTAATATGTTCCAGTATTTTAGCACTCGTAATATTAGCATATTCTTAGCGCTGTCTGCAATACTGCAGAACCGTCTAAAAACTCATGTGGGCGTTCGCGAGCTGTTGTCTTCAAAGTCTAATACTGTAGCAGTTCAACCTATGTCAGTACACAGTCTGTGTGTGCGCACGCAGTAATTGTAAATTTGCATATTTATACATTCATGTATGTCTCATTTGAACATTGTTGAAACGCATAGGCGTGTACTGTAACAGTATCACATTTCGGCGTACAGTAGAGGCAACTCTTATTCGAAAAAAAACCAGTGGCAATTCCCCCAAAAAAACAGGAAACACCCAGATATATTCTGAATACATGCCTTAAACTTTCCTTAAACTAGCCCCAGCATTTCTGCATTGATTAATGGCCTATCAGATTAACAGCGGGGTCCCTGGCAGTCCCATTCAAACTGAATTGGAATGCCAGGCCTCTACTGTATATAGCGCTCTTCCCTCGCTCGCCTCCTCACACACACACAGAATAATTTACTGCACTGCAGTATTTCAACTTCTTATCTACAGTACACATCTCCCACTCCATTCCTTTAAATGGATGGCTTCCTGGTTTCAATCACATTCCTGTCATCACATTCCTGCGTGTATAATGTTCAGTTTTGATTTACTGTATTCTTCTGTGTTGATTATTAATGCTCATTGGGGGAAAAAAAGTTAAAGTGACCAACATTTTTTTTTTTTTAATTTTCCTATTGTTGGCTTTGAGTTACCTCTCTGCGCCTGCGTGTAATCCTCTTTAGGAAGGGAGCTGTAGTTGATTATTACTGCACATGCGTGAATTGCTTGCGAAGTTCAAGAGTGACCAAAAAAAAAAATTCTCGTCATTTTTGTTGGCTTTGAGTCACCTCTCTGTAATCCTCTTTGGGAAGGGAGCTAGCTGATGATTACTACGCATAACTCACCCATCCACCCCCCAACCCTTTGAGGCTTTGTTTATGTTAACTCTTGTGATAATCCCTTCTCGAATTTGATATGTAAATCTGATTTGCACAGCACTGTGAAATTGAGAGTTAAAAAAAACATAATCTGATTCATGTTTTTGATATAGTAAGTTACCAATTTTTGTCATTCTTTCTTTTTTTTTGGTGTAGGGGGGGTGTCAATGATTATGATTATCATGAATGTAAAGAAATATTTATTTTATTTTATCAGGAGCAAAAAATACAAATATACAAATAATCATGAATAATACAAAATGCAGTCTTTATTCAGTTCTTCTGTCAGTTGAAAATTGAGGGCCGGTGGATAATCATGAATAATGCACATTGATAATAATATTAATTAATAATATATAATATATAATAATATATATAATAATATAAAATTGTCCGTCTTTATCTTCTTCCTCATTCTGTGTAGTTCATTGAGAGAGGGGAGGTTTTGTGTAAATCATGACTGCAGTTGAGATACACTTTACTGTACACACAGTTCACACAACGTACACATGATAACCCCGCCCCCCTTTCCATCTTTTTTTCTCTGAAAAGACAAGAAAAGAAAACATTAGGTGAATATTATAGCATTGTGTACTGTATAGCTACTCCATATTGGACTACAGTATGCAGTTAGTACTGTCAAACTAGTCTATACTGGAACTACTGTATACTGTATCTACTGTTAAATACTTTGTAACCAGATGGCTAGTGCTGCTTTCTAAGGAAAGAAAAAAATTGTGCAGTTAGGTGCATATTATGCATTGTGTACTTTATAGCTACTCCATATTGGACTACAGTATGCAGATAGTACTGTCAAACTAGTCTATACTTGAACTACTGTATACTGTAACTACTGTTAAATACTTTGTAACCAGATGGCTAGTGCTGCTCTCTCAGGAAAGAAAAAATCTGTACCATACTTAAATGTATCATACAGTACTGTACTTGGTGTGCCTGTACTTACCATACTACAGTACAGTACTATACCATACTACCTTCCTGATGCTTGCCCATTGCGCTCGATCACAATGGGCCACACACGTCCACGATGCTGCCGCTGCTCTCCCGGAAACCCACAGCCCATCTTTTACACTACTCTTCGACGACGCTGCCGCTTCTCTCCCGGAAATCCACAGGTCACTTTCTCCATTACGCTTAGACGACGCTGCCGCTTCTCTCCCGGAAATCCACAGGTCACCTCCTCCATCCTTCTTCGACAACGCTGCCGCTTCTCTCCAGGGAACCCCCATCTCATCCTCCGTAGCACCCATCCACCCAGATGTCCACAGCACCCCATGTACAAGATCCAGCTCGTTAGATGGCATGCTGAATGGGTTAAGTGTCGATAGCCCCGGGAACTCTACTATGCTGGTAAAGATAGATCTTCTGTTAGATACCATGCTAAATATGGATCAACGGATGGAGAAGCTGGATCAACGGATGGAGAAGATGGATCAACGGATGGAGAAGATAGAGACTGACATAGCGGGGATACATAATTTGCTAGGAGTTCATTCCCCTGTATCTCCGATGCCGGAGCAGGAGGGTGGCATGGATGGGATGAATGGGACCTTCGACCGCCTTCCATCACCAAGCACACCCCCTCCACCAGAAGAATATGTGTACATGTATGCCGTTGACGAGGATGACATGACAACCCCGTCAAGACCACGCCAGGAGACAACACGGCGACCAAGACAGGAGGAAAGCATCCTCCCAGACAACCTACCCTCGCCCGCCGCCACAAGAACACCCGCTCCCAGAAGAACACCCGCTCCCAGAATCCAACCCACATACGCTTGCATCGATTCGGTGCTCGACATCATCCTGCGCGAGCTGCCCAATCAACTCAGGGAGAAGTATAGGGTGATGAGTGCTGGTTTACCCCAGAAGTATGCCATGTTAATTTTCAAGCACCACGTGTCATACTTGATGTACTGCGGGTGGGCCAACAATGTAAACTACGAAGGAAATCATGAAAAAAGGGCGCTTCCTGAAAATTTAAGAAGGACTATTGTGGAGGAATTGCGGCGCTATTTTTCAATTACAGATGCTGTAATGAAAATCGTGAGAGACTCCATTAATGGCATTTTGCGTCATATAAGGCATCGGCCCTGGAAGGACAATCTGGTGGGGATCGAATTTGCGTGACTGTTCAAATGTTGTTTATTTTTTGACTTGTTGCTTGTTTTAGCTTGTATTAATAAATTAATGTTTTTTACTAACACCATACTGTTGTGCTGTAAATGTTTTGACTTTCTGTACTATAATAAAGGTGATGTTGCATGTTTTAACTTGTATTAATAAAGAAATGTTTTTACTTACACAAGACCTGCACAAATCCAGTCCTCGAGGGCCGCAAACAGGCCTGGTTTTCATCCTGAAAACCGGGCCTGTTTGCGGCCCTCAAGGACTGGAGTTGTGCAGGCCTGACTTACTGTACTGTACACCATCCTACTGTAAATGTTTTGGCTTTCTGTACTTTAATAAAGGAGATGTTGCGTGTTTTAACTTGTATTAATAAAGAAATGTTTGTTATGCTGTAAATATTTTGACTTTCTGTACATAAATGTTTTTACTAGCAGTACATCATACACCTGTAAATGTTTTGAATTGCTGTACACTTTTTGTACTTACTCCACCAATAAAAGAAAATGTTGATTTGTTTTAAATTGTTCCATTGTCTCCTTTTATACTGTAACAAAATACAGTGATTCTAGAACATACAGTACAGTACTGTCCAGGCATACTGTACTGTATACTGGAGGCGTGCTCAGTACTGTACATCACAAGAGTATTAAAACAATACATGCTGTACGGGTAGTAGAATACACATATGTACTGGGATACATGTAGAATAAATGCCTACTTTTTATTTTTCGGGTTTATTATATAGTATATATATATATAAAAAAGTATTGTATACGGTCTGAAAACAACAGCATACTGTTTCAGGTTTTCTATGAAGCTCTCAGTTACAGTATTCTTTCCTAATCAATAGCAACGGCCACTAAACTGTTGACTCCGGTACGTGGTTTTTTAAATCCGATTCATCAATGTGCAGGCATTGTTACACAAAGCGATATTATCCATCAAAATCCCTCCATGTGCCGTTTTCAGCATGAGATGACAAAGTTTTCTTTTCTGAGGAAAAACAAAAGTACAAGTTTTACTGTAATGGTCAGACAGTCCCCTAAAGAAGTTTCCACAGTCAGTCCCACCAATAATTTTCTCGGTACCTTCTCCTGTTCATATGCGCATGCGCCTACTGTCGATGTGATGACACGCATATGCGTTTCAAGAAGGTTCCAATGCGCACGCACCTAGCTTTCCACCAATTGTTCAGTATCTACTGTAGAAGCTGCTCAGCCAATGATATTGCTTACAGGAGAATCGCTTGACTGTGCATTGATATTGATATTTCAAAAACAGAATAAAATACGGCAACATTACTCACCATAGACTTTGCCAATCAGCTCGCGCTGAGCCACTGCCAGTCCCGTATTCTCGATCATACACGTAGTTGACAGGTGACAGCGGGACTACTATACCTGTAGTTGACAGCTGATGAGGCTGGAAATCGCTTTGGTACATGCAAGCTTGCTGGAATCTGTATGCGAAATCCGGCTCAGGCTGCAGGTATCCGGGCGGGGACAGACAGCAAGGGTTGCCGGTCACCAGGTTTTCACTGACGGTCGGACCAAAATGGCATTCGGAAAAAATCCCTGAAAAAAATCGGAGATGTTGGAGAATAAAAGGGGCTGCGGCTGTACTTCTACATTGTTTAATATGACCAAATCCAGTATTGCCCCTCTCCTGGTTGGTTCCTCAATTATTTGGCTCATATAATTGTCTTTAAGCACCCCCAAAAACCTGTTTCGTTTTGTTGTAATGCTAATCTCATTGCCCCAGTCTATGTCTGGATAATTAAAATCCCCCATTATGCAAACATGACCCAGTTTTGATGCCTTTTCCATTTGCAAAAGTATTTTAGCTTCCTCAATCTCACAGATATTTGGTGGTTTATAGCATATTCCCACAAACATTTTCTTAATACTTTTATCTCCACTGCCAATCAGCTGGCGCCACGCAGTGGCCAGTCCCGTATTCTCGATTATACACATAGTTGACAGGTGACAGCGGGACTACTACACCTGTAGTTGACAGCTGATGAGGCTGGAAATCGCTTTGGTACATGCAAACTTGCTGGAATCTGTACGTGAAATCCGTCTCAGGCTGCAGGTATCCAGGCGGCGACAGACAGCAAGGGTTGCTGGTCACCAGGTTTTCACTGACGGTCGGACCATTATTGGAAGCTGGCGCTGTCGCTGGCACATTGCTTGCCAGCGACTGACGTTTCTTAGTTGGTTTTAACATGACCTTTCGCCTTTTGAAGTCTCCATGATCAAAGGTACGGGAAAAATCTGGTGCTACACACCAATACCCTCCAATAACACCGGGATCAATACGAAAAAAACACGGATCGATACATAACTTTTTCCTTATTGCATGCTTCCACACATGAGCATCTGGTGAAAATTTGTAAAAGTCATATTTTTCGATAAAATACTGATACTGCACCGACACACTTTATTCGAGCAAATACCCGGTATGTACCTGGCAGATACCTGGAATGCGCCGCTCCTCACCTCTGGCAAGCCCCGTTGCATTTGCCTTCCCAGCCTGGGTTCATGCCTGGCTGATGGGCGGCTGATCTGTTAAATGATAATGATTAGGATTTAATAGGCTGCAATGCTTCGCGTGTCTACCAGATGGCATAAATTCATGAATTGTAATGCAGTATATATATATGTACTGTGCAGTATTGCAGCCAGCGGGAATAAAATGCTTCAATCCCTGCCGGAAAATAACTCAATGCACTCGGGCAGAAAACAGTCACAAACCTCAATACACCCGGGTATACCCGAATTCGTGGGACTAGCCAAGCTCGAATAAAGTGTGTCGCCAGTGTACATTTGACCAACTGTTGCCATCTTATCATCTGTTGCATTAATCGCGGCCCATATTAAATAAGCGTACGTTATATCGGGTTTTTGGTACACGGACTGCAGCGGTGCACTCATCTCGGAACTCTCAGGACAATAGAACACCAGACACTGCGCATTTAGTTTTTAATATGAAAAGCATAAATTGATACATTATTGTAACTTCTTCAGTACCAAGGTCAATTTACAATAGACCTCTGTGGTATTTTTTTAAACACCTGCAAGTCGACACATTACTGACGCGCATGCGCATTACAATTCATGAATATCTGCCGCCTGGCGGATACGCGAAGAATTTCAACCAATTAAATCCGAACCATTATCAATAAACACATCAATAAACACATCAACCGCGGGTGACGCCGGCATGAATGCAACATGAATGCGGCATGAATGCGGTGAAGTGCGTTGCATTCGGAAAAATTCCCCGAAAAAATTCTGAGATGTCGGAGAATTTAAGGGGCCGCGGCTGTATGCCCAGGACATACTTGAAAACGAGATATAACTGTTAATGTATTACTTGAGTAATAATCCCCGAAGAACAGGGCATTACTGGCCAATATTAATGCCCTATTATTAATTAATTATTAATTACTATTATAGGTTAAATGTAGGCTTATTTAATAAATAATAGACACTTTTGTGTAGTTATATAGATTTTTATTAAAATAAAATGGTAAATACATTTAAGTGCCTCATATAAATTTACACTGCAGCTATCTATATCCACACACTGCCGCCCCCTCTGTGTACACAGAGACACACACACACACACACACACACACACACACACACACACACACACACACACACACACACACACACACACACACACACACACACACACACACACACACACTCTGTAGCTATATCCAAACTCTGCTGACACACACACACACACACACACACACACAAACACACACACACACACACACACACACACACACACACACACACTCTGTAGCTACATCCAAACTCTGCTGCTACACACACAAACTCTGCAGCCACACACACACACACACACACACACACACACACACACACACACACACACACACACACACACACACACACACACACACACACACACACACACACACACACACACACACACACACACACACAAACTCTACAGCTACATAAACACACACAAACTGCAGCTACATACACACAAACTGCAGCTACACACACACAAACTGCAGCTACACACACACACAAACTGCAGCTACACACACACACACACACACTGCAGCTACACACACACAAACTGCAGCTATAATCATACAATAACAAACTGCACCTACACAAAGTGCAGCTACACACACATACAAACTACAGATACACACATAGAAACTGCAGCTACACATACAACACACAAACTGCACCCATACAAACAGCAGCTACACACAAACTGCAGCTACACACACACACACACACACACACACACAAACTGCAGCTACACACACAAACTGCACCTACACAAACTGCAGCTACACACATACAAACTGTAGCTGCACACACATACAACACACAAACTGCAGCCATACAAACTGCAGCTACACACACAACACACAAACTGCAGCTACACACTAGACAGACAGAAACTGCAGCTACACACAAACACTGCAGACACACTTACTTTACACTCTCGTTCCCTTCTCACAATGAAGTCTGTCAGCTGTGTTCGCGGAGGGAGGGGGAGGAGTCACAGCCTACTGCTTCTTCCTGACCAATCCCCTGCCCTGTCTCAGAGCTGTTCCTTCCTCCTGACCAATCCCCTGCCCTCTTTCAGAGCTGTTCTAAAAGCTAATTGGCTGGAAAAAAACACATAGGAAATAAAAACTTTGCAAGCAGTCAAAAATTCCGGGCATTACTGATTGGATAATGCCTGTAATTCTAATCAATCAGAGAGCAAGGATTTCAATAATGCAGCTTTAGCCTATAATTCCTGGTAAAATATGTTATAAATAAATAAATACAATGATGACTTCTCCCACTGATGTGTTATGCACGTCCCACTGCAACGCGCCAGAAGGAGTAATGACAATTTGCATAATGGGTGATTTTAATTATCCAAACTGGGGCAATGAGATTAGCATTACAATGAAAGGAAACAGTTTTTTCAGGGTGCTTATTGACAATTACATGACCCTAATTATTGAGGAACCAACCATTAGAGGGGTATTATTGGATTTGGTAATCTCATACAATGTATAAGTAATAACAAATATTCAAGTCAGGGAACATTTGGGTAACAGTGATCATAACCAGGTCTCATTTGAAAAAAATATCAAAAACCATATTATATGGTTCTTCCAGACTGGTTTATCAAAACAAATGATCAAAAACCATATTATCAGGTGCTAACAGAATGGTTTTTGAATCTGCATTTTGTCATTTAATAGCTATGAAACAGAATATACTGTATATAATGATAAATGAAAGTACGATAACAAAAGCAGTTATAAAAACCTGGTGGTCCACAGAGCTGAAATTAATGCAGGGTAGCTCAGGCATTCTGCTTTCCACTCATGGAAAATAAAGGTGAGGGAGAGGGTTAAAATGCACCCTTAAACAACGTTAATGCCCCCTAAACTTTATTTAGTGGAGGAATTACAAACATGTCTTTAATAGCTGAACAGACTATAAAATAAAACTACTACCAGTATCTAATGCTATTGAGAGAAATGGGACATTTCCTAGCCAAAGACGAATTCTTAAGTTGTACAACTCTTGATATGTGACTTGCCTCATTTATTGCTGCCCTTTAGTACAGTTTTCTCTTCTTACTGCTCCTTGATCACTGAAGCACTCAGTGTTTCTTGGTACACTGAGAAAGAATAAAGTTAACCCAGCTCTTAATCTATTAAACAGAGGATGCATTCAAGTGACACTTGAAGAAACTAGAGTTGTTTTCTTTTTTATCTTCTTGTTCCTTTCATTCTTACATACAGTACTTCCTTTTTCCCCAATTTCTTTTTGTAATCATTGTGAATTCATTTATTCACATACAATGATTGTTCCTGAATTTTTTTTGTCAATGTGCACCTACAGTATAGACATGACTTTCCTGTTTAAATAAAATAACAAACATACCGATTTTTACAGGGAGGGTTGACTACCTTGTTAGTTGGGCAAAGCTATGTGTATGAAAGCAAAGTCTTCAGGCAATGCAGTTGAACACATATTTACAAAAGAAAATGGAGTTACATGTTAGTTAGAAAAAATGAAAGGATATATGGAAGTACAACACACTTTGGGAACATGATTAGATAATGGGGAACACTGCAGCTCATATATAACATTGTAAAAGAGCTACTAGATGGTTATTCAAGGTGTATACTGTATCTTGTTAGTGTTCATGTTACATCAGTTTTTATGGTCAATATATACTGCACTGTAAATTTTAAACTTGCAGTTATTGATTGACAGTTGATGAATGTGTAATTTGCATTCTTTATTACTGATTTGTACTATTTGTACCTTAACGAGATAAAACAGCAAATTATACCTGCTCTACCCTGATTTGTTTACAGGTAGGTAAATTAGGGGAATAATGCATCAGAAAGACAAACATAATGCTTACAGAGGAGGAGCGAGAAAAAGTCCTCAAGTATATGTACACTAAACCTATATTTGTAGTAACTAATTATGTCATAGAAAGGGTGGGAGAGATGGAGGGTCATACACCAATGTTTGGCACAATATATATATATATATATAAATATATATATATATATATATATTATTAAAGTTATGCAGTATAGTGAATCCCATGATTAAGAAATACTCATACCAAATCTCCGGAGAGGTTAGGAATGTGAAGGAAGTTAAAATTCAACCTTTATTTAAGTAATAATCCCCTCAGAACAGGGCATTACTGGCCAATAATGCCCTGGCTGGAAGAGTTGAAAGCCAGAGGCGAAGTCGAGGGACTTTAACCCTGCCAGGGCATTATTGGCCAGTAATGATCTGTTCTGAGGGGATTATTACTATTATAGGCTAAATGTAGGCTTTTTTCATAAAATAATAGACACTTTTGTGGGTGAAGGGGAGAATGGGACGAGACGTTGGGGGTCAGTGATTTTAACTACAAACTAAAATAAAAACAGATACAAATTACCTTTGCAGAAGCTATTCAAGTGGTAGAAGAAATATTACTTTGTTGCAAGTAACAAAGTTTCTATTTGGGACCCGCCAGCTTCTGACAGCACTAGCAGTTATGAGAGAGAGCCTGCATGTGCTGTGAGAGAGAGCCTGCATGTGCTGCCGTGCTGTGAAAGGAGAGGAACAGAGATGCCGTGCTCTCCCTGCATCTCTGAAAGGTGAGTTGGCAAGTTGCCAAAAATTCCGGGCATTACTGAACGAATAATGCCCGGAATTCTAACCAATCAGAGAGCAGGAATTTCAGTAATGCCCGGAATTTTACTGCTTTAGCCTATAATTAAAAATAAATGGGAAACAAATTGTGCTAATAAAATACAGTGAATAAAAACATTCTATCCAGAAGGCAGCCAAATATCATCTGTGCACACTGTACTAGTTGCAACAGTATGTTACACAGTGTCAGTTACAGTGTTCATAAAGCTATTTAGGTAGGTTTGAGTGTTGGATTAATTGTGGCTGTTGCCAACACAACTATAGCCAGTGTTGCATAACAATACATCATGCACACTGTGCAACCGTTTGTTACACAGTATCAGAAACCAAACATTTATATTGTATTTATATTGCCATTACTCAAAAACAGCAAGCTTGACCCTACCTGTCTTTCTAACTATCGACCTGTCTCCCTCTTGCCTTTTGCCTCTAAACTCCTTCAACGTCTTGTATTTTCTCGCTTGCTCCATTTTCTCAACACCTATTCTCTCCTAGACCCTCTACAATCTGGCTTCCGCACTGCTCACTCCACGGAAACAGCCCTCACTAAAATAACTGACGCCCTCCATGCTGCCAAAGACAGAGGTCATTACACTCTGCTCATATTACTCGACCTCTCTGCAGCATTTGACACCGTGGACCACACTCTTCTCCTTCACATTCTCCATACTCTTGGTATTCATAACAAAGCTCTATCCTGGATCTCATCCTACCTCTCCCATCGTACGTTCAGTGTCTCTTCAAAACACCTCCTCCTCCTCCTCTATTGATCTCTCTGTGGGGGTACCCCAGGGCTCTGTCTTGGGACCTCTTCTCTTTTCTCTGTACACACTCTCTCTAGGTGACCTAATAACATCTTTTGGGTTTAATTATCACCTCTATGCTGACGACACACAAATATACTTTTCAACACCCGACCTTACACCTGTTGTACAAACCAAAGTTTCTGAATGTCTCTCTGCTATATCATCCTGGATGGCCCTCTGCCGCCTTAAACTCAACATGGCTAAAACAGAGCTCCTCATATTTCCTCCCAAACCTGGCCCTACTACCTCCTTCCACATTACTGTTGGAACTACGATCATTCACCCAGTAGCCCAAGCACGCTGCCTAGGGGTCACACTCGACTCCTCTCTCACATTCGCCCCACACATTCAAAACATTTCTAAAACTTGTCGCTTTTTCCTCCGCAATATAACAAAGATATGCCCTTTCCTCTGTTGCTCGACTGCTAAAACTCTGACTCAGGCCCTCATTCTCTCCCGTCTTGATTACTGTAACCTCCTGCTGTCCGGCCTTCCTGCCTCTCACCTGTCTCCCCTACAATCTATCCTAAACGCTGCAGCCAGAATCACTCTACTCTTTCCTAGATCTGTCTCAGCATCTCCCCTCATGAAATCCCTCTCCTGGCTTCCGATCAAATCCCGCATCTCACACTCCATTCTTCTCCTCACTTTTAAAGTTTTACACTCTTCTGCCCCTCCTTACCTCTCAGCCCTAATTTCTCGTTATGCACCATCCAGACTCTTGCGTTCTTCTCAAGGATGTCTTCTTTCTACCCCTTTGTATCTAAAGCCCTCTCCTGCCTTAAACCTTTTTCACTGACTGCCCCACACCTCTGGAATGCCCTTCCCCTCAGTACCCGACTTGCACCCTCTCTATCCACCTTTAAGACCCACCTTAAGACACACTTGCTTAAAGAAGCATATGAATAGCACTGTGGATATTCTGAACACATGATATATAAAGCTTGCCCCCCTGCAGACGCACTTACCAGAACTCCCTCCTACTGTCTCTGTACGTTCTCCCTACCTACCAATTAGACTGTAAGCTCCTCGGGGCAGGGACACCTCTTCCTTAATGTTACTTTTATGTCTAAAGCACTTATTCCCATGATCTGTTATTTATATTATCTGTTATTTATTTTATTACCACATGTATTACTACTGTGAAGCGCTATGTACATTAATGGCGCTATATAAATAAAGATATACAATACAATTTATATGGGGCTTTAAATCGGTTTGAGAGAAATAATTTAGTTGTTGCCATTATACTGTAGCTATAGCAAATATCACATCTCAGTGTAGACAATACCCTAGAAAATGTCAAGTACAGATCTCCTACACTGTAAATGCAGAGTAGTTAACTCAGCCAGAAACTGAATAATCTGTGCTTTTAGGATAATCGTTCTGAGTATATACAGTATGTCTGCTAAGAGGACGTAGACCATTGTGCGGTCATGATACTAAGTATTGCTGAAAGATGTATTTTCATAGACTCACATATTCTGCTACTACAGCCAATACTTTAGACAGTGTCACGTAAAATATGCTTGATACAGCGTAGGTAACTCAGAGACAGACACTGTTTTGTCTGTGTTTTTCTGTCTGCTCTAACAACGAGGACCAATATTATGGCCACAATGCTGGATATTGCTGAGAGTTGTACAGTATATGCATACCCCAGCTACTGTAATCCTGTGAATCTAAGCCCTGTTGTAATGTAAATAGGAATGGTAGAGTATACATTCTTATATAGAACACCTCTGCTAGGATAATGTTGTATATTGAGATTGTTGGTAATGAACGCTGCATTAAAAGACGAATGCAAACGCTATATTTGTTTGAGAGCTGTGAGCCTGCTGAGTATGACACCATGTGGGGCTGGTAGTTTTTGATCAGTTAGCTGCTATGAAGGACGTTGCTGATACAGTGATGTCAGCATAGACTCCATTTCGCACATGCATGCTTTTTTGAGGTTAAGTCCCATCCATGCTGCTAGGAGTTGTCTTTATACTGTCAAATCTACGTAAGTACCAGCACTCACTGTCTAATAGCTAAATGATGAAAACAGTTGTAATGCAGAATAAACATTTAATAATAAAACGAACCAGAAATATATCAAATGTGTTTGCAGAAACCAGTATCACAAATGGGCATGTCACAAAGTGAGGGGTGGGGGGGTGGGGGAAGGAAAATGGGAAAAAACATGAAACACAAGGGATATACACAAAAACGGAGCACAAGGAGCAGAGCCACAGAGGGTTTGATTACAGTCTTCATTTGCTATTCCCATTAACCTTTCATTGACTGTTGTGGACTCCTGGTGCTTCTTTGCAAGCTGCTTTCTTGCAAGCTGTGTTCAGCCTTTACTGTACCATTGCCCACAGTTTCTTGTGGTACTTGAACTACTGGCATTGACTTTAGTGGATTCTTGCTGCCCTGCTATTAGCTGTTTAGCTGTATTTAGCCTACACTGTATGTTTGCTATCTATTTTCAGGGGTGTCTGATTTGACCAGTTATAGGGGAAGGGAGGCTTAGGGAAGTACCTCTGGGACCATTTGGACCAGGGGAAGGGGCTAGATGAAGAGGTAGTCCCTTGAAACGTCGCCCCCCTAGCATACTTTCCGTTCTCTGTTATTTGTGTATATTCCTTGTGTTTCATGTTTTTTCTCCTTTTACTCCCACCCTCCCCCCCAGCCCCCCCCCCTCACTTTGTGACATGCCCATTTGTGATACTGGTTTCTGCAAACACATTTGATTTATTTCTGGTTCATTTTATTATTAAATGTTTATTCTGCATTACAACAGTTTTCATCATTTAGCTATTAGACAGTGAGTGCTGGTACTTACGTAAATTTGTTAGTACTATACAGGGGAATATGGGTCCCCTTTTGTTCCGTGCACCCTGCAATTGCATAAATTTAACACTATCAGAGTGCTGTCTATCATCCCCTTTTACCCTTGTCTTTATACTGTACTCTCCCAGTGATTGGTGAGGATTTACTGTTAAGACCTGGTGAGCCAGAGAAAAGCGAAGATGTGGGAAAATACTTGTACCGTTGCATTTGCACTGACATTCAATATAGAATACAGATTAAATGTAATACTGTTGCATAGTTGGTATTGTACCATTTGTTCAATAAAGTCAGGCATAAGGCCAAAGGCATGCCCCAGTGCTTAGAGGTACAGTGTAGTCATCCTAGTATGTGTCTCCTGTTCAAACCTATGGGATGCATTCCATCCAGAAATAGAGGAAAGGGCGATGGGGAAAGAGGGTGTATTTATTTATGTTTGAGACCCTAGTTATAATTTCATAGGGTACAGTATATGTTATCTACTGGGTGATATTGGTTGAGGATTTTACTGAAGTGGATCTGGAGAGGCTAGATAGGTATATCTGTAGAATCTGCAGACTTTTACTTTAAAAATAATAAGGCGTTGCAGCACTTGTTGTTTAGAGAAATAGAATTCTTCATTTAAACCTTTGGGATTTAAGGATTGAAGGTTTGAAGATTTTAAGATTTGAAGGTTTGAAGATTTGAAGATTTGAAGATTTGAAGATTTGAAGATTTGAAGATTAGAGAAGGAGCGGCTCAGTGAGTAAAGACACTGACTGGCACTGAGTTGGAAGCAGGGGAACCTGATTCAATTCCCGCTATTGGCTCATTGTGACCTTGGACAAGTCATTTTATCTCCCTATGCCCCAGGCACCAAAACATAGATTGTAAGCTCCACGGGGAAGGGACCTGTGCCTGCAAAATGTCTCTGTAAAGTGCTATGTAAAAACTAGCAGCGATATACAAGAACATATTACTGTATTTATTATTATAAATCCATCTGCATTCCCACTGCAGGTGAATCTTGTCCCAGTTACTCTTCCTGGGTCCTGTGGTTAAACTTGCATAGAACTTCAAGGCCTGTGTGTTCCCATTATGCACATCATTAATGTGCCTTGCTAACCGGGTCTCAGGCATGTTTCTGATAAACCCCCTGTGAAGATAGGGGCAATGCAGCTATGATAATAAAGGTTAAACCCTGCCATTGCCCCTACCCGTCAAGATGGATTCCCAGGGGTTAAATCTTGTGAATCTGGTTTGAAACATGTATTCAACTGTTTGAAATGTGATGCTGGTATTTTCTGTCTTCTCTGTGTGCAGGGCTGGTAATTCACTTAGCCAGCCAACAGACAAAATGACATGGGCCTTCTATTCAAATGTGGGAGGTGTGAAGTGGTTCAGACATTGTGGAGTGGGCAGGGGTGCTGACTTTTGTCTGGGGAACAATGGTTCTAAAGTGCGGAATCTTTGTTCAACCCAGACTCAAAGGCACCTATCTCAGCATGAGATAATAATTCAGAGCTGGCTCTGAGAATTGTTGCTGGGTATTGCCCCCGTTGGTGTGATTCTCATTGGCGAGCTCGAATTTTCCACTCCCATTAAACCCAACCCATGGGCTGTCTTCGAAACACGGTCACCACCCCTGGTTTGGGTTGGCCCATCACAGGTGAGCCCTCGCTCTGTGATTGCTGATTAGTCGGCACCCCATCTTCCATGCTTTCCTATGGAGATGGGAGCCTATGAAAAGAGCTGCTGTTTTCAGCTCAAACGACTATTCTGATCCTAACATAGTAGGTGTCATCCAAGGTTTGTGCCGGAGACATCAGTATGAGGTTCATAGTGGAAACAAGTGTTTTTTTTATTTATATGAGCTAGTATTCCCCTGAATTACCTATTTTGGGTGAGATTGTGTAAAAACTGTGTATAGTCTTGTGAATAGGACTGGCACAATGGTATTTGGCACCCTAGGCAGCCGTGCACCCCCCTCCAAAAAAAAAATTCCCCAAAATGTTTTGAATCTTTTGGTTGGACTTGCCTCGGCCCGACACAATCTCTCCAGCTTCTCTCCTACATGATCCCCTTCTCTCCAGCTTCTCCACGCACATATTTCCATCCAATCCAGCTTCCTCCCCACATGCTCCCCTCCTCACCAGCTCTCTCACTCCTCCCAACCTCTCTTTCTCTCACCCCCTCTCTCTCTCAGCCTACTCACTCTCACCCCCTCTCTGTCTCAACCCCACGCTCTCTCTCTCTAACTTCCCTTCTCTCTTTCACCCCCTTCTCTGTCTCTCACCCCCATATCGCTTTCTCTCTCACCTGTTTCTCTCTCTCATGGTCCTCTCTCTCACCCTCCCTTACTCTGTTTTTACCCCCTCCATTTTAACATACCCTCCACTCTGTTTTAACCCCCCCTCACCCCCACTGTTTTATACCCCCTCCATTTTACACCCCCCAACACCTCCTCTGTTTTATACCCCCGTCTCCCACCCCCCATTTTACACCCCCAAACCCCCTCCATTTTACACCCTTCTCTCACCCTCCATTTTATACCCCCTCGGTTTTATCCCTTCCTTTCCCCCTCTCCATTTTATGCCCTCCCTCCATTTTACCCCTGCTCCCACCCGCTTCCCCGATTTTACAATCCCTACTCTGTTTTACACCCACCTCTATTTTACACCCCCTCCCCGCCCTCCCCCTCTCTCCTCCTCCCTCCACCTTCATTTTACCTCACTCTTCCCCCCTATATTTTACACCCTCCCCCGTTTTACACCCACCCTCTCCCCTCCATTTTATCCCACTTTCCCCATCTCCGCCTGCATTTTACTCCCATCTCTCCCCCTCCATTTACCCCCTTCTCCCCTCCCCATTTTACCCCTCTTCCCCATCCTGCCCCTCCATTCTACCTCCTATCCCCCTCCCCACCTCCATTTTACCCCGCTTTGCACCTTCTCCATCTTCCCCCCTCCATTTTACACCCCCCACTCTCCCCCTCCCCCATCAATTTTACACCCCCTATGATTTACACCCCCTCTCCCCCTTCCATTTGCCTCCTTCCCCATCATCCCACTACATTTTACCCACCCTCCCCCCTACATTTTACCCCCCTCACGCCTACATTGTACCACCCCCTTACCCCTCCATTTCACCCCCCATTCCTCATCACCCCCCTCCATTTTACCCTCTTCATTTTACCCCCTCTTCCCCCTCCATTTACCCCCCTCTTCCCCCCTCCATTTAACACCCCCACTCTCCCTCATCAATTTTACACCCCCTATAATTTACACCCCCTCTCCCCCATTCCATTTGCTCCCTCCCCCCATCATTCCCCTACATTTTACCCCCCCTACATTTTGCCCCCGCCCGCCTACAATTTACCATCCCCTTACCCCTCCATTTCACCCCCCTTTCCTCATCACCCCCTCCATTTTACCCCCACCCTCCATTTTACCCCCTCTTCTCCCTCCATTTACCCCCCTCTCCCCCTTCCACTTTACACTCCCCTCCATTTTACACCCCCTCCCCTTCACACCCTCCTCCATCCTCTATTTTACCACCCATATCCCCCTCTCTTTTCCTCCATTTTACACGGCCTCCATTTTACACCCCATCTCCACACTCCATTTTAACCCGCTCTCCTCCCTCCCCCCGCCAGTTTACCCTCCTTTTCCCCTTCCCCTCCATTTTACTGCCATGTCCCCAATCCCCCTCCATTGACTCTCCCCTCTCCCCCCCTCCATTTTACACCATCTCTCACCCCTGTTTTATACCCCCTCCCACACTCTGTTTTACACCCCCCTGTTTTATACCCCCATCCCCACTCTGGTTTACACCCCGTTCTGTTTTATACCTCTCTATCCCACCTCTGTTTTACACCCCCTCCATTTTACATCCCCCATCCTCCTCTGTTTTACAACCCCTTCCGTTTTACATCGCCCCCTTCATTTTACTCCCACTCCCCCTCTCCACTCTCTCCCGCCCATTTTTACACCTCTCCTCTGTTTTACACCCCCCTCTCCCCTCTACCCCATCCACCCCCTCTCTTCCCCCTCCATTTTACACCCCCCTTCTCCCTTCCATTTGATCCCCCCCTTGGTTTTAAACCTTCTTCTTCTCCCCTCAATTTTATGCCCCACACATTTTACACCCTGCTCTTCCTCCTCCCTCCTTCATTTTACCCCCCCTCTCACTCCTCTCCCATCCTCCATTTTACACTCCACTCTGTTTTACACACCCTCTCCCCCTCCATTCTACCCCCCTCCCCTCTCCATTTTACCCCCCTTTCCCCATCTCCCCCCACGTTTTACCACCATCTCCCCTCTATTTAACCCCCTCTCCCTGCTCCATTTTACCCCCCTTTCCCCCATATCCCCCTCCATTTACCCCCCCTACCCATCTCCCTCATCTTCCCTCTATTACATCCCCCCACTCTCCCCCTCTCCCCATCCATTTTACACCCCCCTATGTTTTACACCCCCCTCTGCACCTTCCATTTGACTCCCCTCTACCCCCTCCATTTTACCCTCCTTACCCCCATCACCCCCTCCATTTAACTCCTCTTTCCCAATCTCCGCCCCTCCATTTTACACCCCCTCCTTATTCCACCACCCTCCTCCCCTCTACCCCCGATTCACACTACTTCCCCCTCCCCTTTACCCCCTCACCCCCTCCCCCTCAAGTTTACACTCCCTTCTGCTTTACAACTCCCTCTCCTCCCTCCATTTTACACACCCTCCCCCCTACATTTTACACCCCTTTCTCCCCCCTCCGTTTTACACCCTCCTCTCACCCGTTTTATACCCCCTCCCCACTCTGTTTTACACCCCATTCTGTTTTATACCTCCCTCCCCCAACTCTTTTTAACTCCCCCTGCTTCTCCTCTGTTTTACCACCCATATCCCCCTCTCTTTTCCTCCATTTTACATGGCCTCCATTTTACACCCCATCTCCACACTCCATTTTAACCCGCTCTCCTCCCTCCCCCCGCCAGTTTACCCTCCTTTTCCCCTTCCCCTCCATTTTACTGCCATGTCCCCAATCCCCCTCCATTGACTCTCCCCTCTCCCCCCCTCCATTTTACACCATCTCTCACCCCTGTTTTATACCCCCTCCCACACTCTGTTTTACACCCCCCTGTTTTATACCCCCATCCCCACTCTGGTTTACACCCCGTTCTGTTTTATACCTCTCTATCCCACCTCTGTTTTACACCCCCTCCATTTTACATCCCCCATCCTCCTCTGTTTTACAACCCCTTCCGTTTTACATCGCCCCCTTCATTTTACTCCCACTCCCCCTCTCCACTCTCTACCCCCCATTTTACACCTCTCCTCTGTTTTACACCCCCCTCTCCCCTCTACCCCATCCACCCCCTCTCTTCCCCTTCCATTTTACACCTTCCTCTCCTCCCTCCATTTTACACCCCCCTTCCATTTGATACCCCCCTTGGTTTTACACCTTCTTCTTCTCCCCTCAATTTTATGCCCCACACATTTTACACCCTGCTCTTCCTCCTCCCTCCTTCATTTTACCCCCCCTCTCACTCCTCTCCCATCCTCCATTTTACACTCCACTCTGTTTTACACACCCTCTCCCCCTCCATTCTACCCCCCTCCCCTCTCCATTTTACCCCCCTTTCCCCATCTCCCCCGACGTTTTACCACCATCTCCCCTCTATTTAACCCCCTCTCCCTGCTCCATTTTACCCCCCTTTCCCCCATATCCCCCTCCATTTACCCCCCCTACCCATCTCCCTCATCTTCCCTCTATTACATCCCCCCACTCTCCCCCTCTCCCCATCCATTTTACACCCCCCTATGTTTTACACCCCCCTCTGCCCCTTCCATTTGACTCCCATCTCCCCCCTCCATTTTACCCTCCTTACCCCCATCACCCCCTCCATTTAACTCCTCTTTCCCAATCTCCGCCCCTCCATTTTACACCCCCTCCTTATTCCACCGCCCTCCTCCCCTCTACCCCCGATTCACACTACTTCCCCCTCCCCTTTACCCCCTCACCCCCTCCCCCTCAAGTTTACACTCCCTTCTGCTTTACAACTCCCTCTCCTCCCTCCATTTTACACACCCTCCCCCCTACATTTTACACCCCTTTCTCCCCCCTCCGTTTTACACCCTCCTCTCACCCGTTTTATACCCCCTCCCCACTCTGTTTTACACCCCATTCTGTTTTATACCTCCCTCCCCCAACTCTTTTTAACTCCCCCTGCTTCTCCTCTGTTTTACACTCCCTTTCATTTCACACCATACCCTCCATTTTACTCCTGTTCCCCTTCTCCCCCTTGCTGCCCCCATTTTATACCCCTCCGTTTTACACCACCCTTTCCCCTGTCAACCTCCTCTCTTCCCCTCCCTCCCCCTCAATTTTACACCTCCCACTCCCTCCTCCATTTTACACCCCCCTCCCCCAACCATTTTACACCCTCCTCTTCCCCCTCCATTTGATACCCCCCTCGGTTTTACACCTTCTCCCCCCTCAATTGTATGCCCCACTCATTTTTCACACCGCTTTTCCTCCTCCCTCCTCCATTTTACCCCCCCTCTCACCTCCTCTCCCATCCTCCATTTTATACTCCACTCTGTTTTACACCCCCTCTCCTCTCCATTTCCCCTCCATTCCCCATCTCCCCGTCCATTTTATCCCCCATCTTTCCCCCATTTTACCCCCTTTCCCCTCTCAATTTCCCCTCTTTCCCCCCTCCATTTTACTCCCCTCTCCCCACTCTCCCTCTTCCCCCCTCTATTTTACAACCCCCCCCCCACTCTTACCCTCTCCCCCATCCATTTTAAACCCCTTACATTTTACCCCCCTCTGCCCCCTTACATTTTACCCAAATTTTCCCCTCCATTTAACCCCCCTTTCCCTATCTCCCTCCCTCCATTTTACCCACTCCCTCTCCATTTAACCCCATCTCCCCCCTCCATTTTACACCCCCATCAATATTACACCCCCCTCCTCTCCTCTACCCCGGATTCACACTCCTTCCCCTCCCCCCTCCGTTTTACACTCCCTTCTGCTTTACTACCCCCTCTGTTTTATTCGCCCCTCCTCTGTTTCACACACCCATCCATTTTCAATCCCCCTTGCCCACATCTGTTGTACAACCCCTCTTGTCCCCTCTATTTTACTCCCCCCTCCCCTATGTTATGCAACCCCTCCACTTTACACCCCCTCTCTCCCCCACTCTGTTTTACGCCCCCTCCACCACTCTGATTTACACCTCCCTCCGCCTCCTCTGATTTACACCCCCTTCTGTTTTACATTGCCCCCTCTATTTCCCACCGCTCCCGCCATTTTACACCCCCTTCTGTTTTACACCCCCTCCTCCCTGTCCCCTGTACACACCCTCCCAACCCTCCCTCCCCCTAATTTAACCCCCTTGTCCCACCCCTACATTTTACACCCCCTGTCTCGCTCCATTTTCACCCTCCTCTCCCCCCTCCATTTTATGCCCCCTCCATTTTTCACCCTCCTCTCCCCCCTCCATTTTATGCCCCCCTCCATTTTACACCCCACACCCCCTCCGCCACTTTACCCCCCCTGTTTCCCCTATCCCTTCCTCCATTTTACATCCCTCTGTTTAACACCCCCTCTCCCCCTCCATTTTGTCTCCCCTTTCCCCGGCTCCCCCCTCAATTTTACCACTGTCTCCCCCACTTCCCTCCATTTTACCCCCCTCCATTTTACTTCCCCTCTCCCTCCTCCATTTTACACCCCCTTCCCCCCTCTGTTTTCCACTCGCCTCTCGCCCTCCATTTACCCCCCTTTTTCCCATATCCTGCCTCCCTTTTAACACAATCTCCCCACTCCACCCTCTCACCCCTTCATTTGACTCCTTCTCCCCTCTCCATTTTACCCACCTTTCCACCAACTCTCCCCCTCCATTTTACCCCCTTTCCCCTCTAGCCCCCATACCCCCCTTCATTTTACCCCCTCCTCCCTCCTCCATTTTAACTCCCCTCTCCCCCATTGCTTCATCCAGTTTACACCCCACTCCATTTAACACCCCCTCTCCCCCTCCATTTTACACCCACTCTCCCCCCTCCATTTTACACCCCATTCTGTTTTACACCCCCCTCTCACCCCTCCATTTTACCCCCCCTTCTCCCGTCTCCATTCCTCCCTTCTCCTATCTCCCCCTCTCCCCCATCTCCCCCTCCATTTTACCCTCTATCTACCCTACCCCCACAATTTTACCCCCTCCATTTTGCACCCCACTATTCCCCACTCCTCCCTTCCATCTGACACCCCCCTATGCTTTACACCCCCTCTCCCCCTTCCATTTGACTACCTTTCCCCCTCTCCTTCCTCCATTTAACCCCTTTCCTCTTCCCCCTCCCATTTTATACCCCCCCACTCTCCCCCTCTCCTCCTATCCATTTTACACCCCCATATGTTTTATACCCCCCTCTGACCCTTCAATTTTACCCCTTTTCCAAATCTCCCACCTATATTTTACCCCCCATACCCATATCTCCCCATCCGTTTTACTCCCCTTTCCCCATCTGCTCCTCCATTTTACCCCCTCCATTTGACCCCCCTCTTTTCCCTCCATTTACCCCCCCACTCCCCCCTCCATTTACCCCCTTCTCCCGCCCTCCATTTTACCTCCCTCTCCTCTCCATTTTACACCGCCCTCATCCCCTTCCCTTTTAAACCCCACTCTGTTTTACTCCCCCCTCCCCTTACACCACCTCCCCCATTTCAATTTTACACACATCCTCCCTCCCCTTTAAAACCCCGTCACCCTCACTCCATTTTACACGTCCACAACCCCATCTGTTTTATACCACCCTGCCCCCCACTCTATTTTACACCCATACCCCTCCCTCCGCTTTACAACCCCCCTGTATAGTTGTGAACAGAAGCAGCAGAGAGAACATATAACTGCAGCAGGAGCATGCTGCAGAGGAGCTTTACAGCAGTGTGGGAGGTAAACAGTCTGCTCTGGTCCTGGCCAGCCTCGCACTGCCTCCACTGCCCCCCACAATGTGCAGCCCTAGGTGACCACCTATGTCGCCTAGTGGTTTCAGCGGCCCTGGTTAGGAATGTTGACATTGATTAAAATAAACTTGTTTTATTTAACCTCTTGCTCTCTCTGGTGTATGTGACAGACATGTTCCAAAAACTCTTATTCTAAGTTAGCAGCGGGTTTTGCATCTTGTATTTTTTACCGCAATCACAAACTGCCATATACAGTAAATAATATCTGTAGTCTATCAGTTAATGAAGTCATGAATTTGGCATTGTTTAGAGTCATGAAGGGCACACCTGTGAGCACGTGACTTGTATATGTACAGTAACAACGGTTAATGCACCCTTGCAGGGTGCCTCAAATGAGTCTCCCATCATATCACAAATATAACCTGAAA
This sequence comes from Ascaphus truei, assembly GCF_040206685.1. Lineage (NCBI taxonomy): Eukaryota > Metazoa > Chordata > Amphibia > Anura > Ascaphidae > Ascaphus > Ascaphus truei. Next base: position 93,914,787 of record NC_134485.1, read on the forward strand.
TCACTGCCTCTACAAAAGAAAAGTAATTTTTTTTTCTCTTGGGGTCCTTGGTTTCCGTATACTGTACTAAGAAAAATATGCAATTAGCACACAAAAATGTATTGTAGCAAAATGTGTCAGAAAATGCAGTTACTCTCTTCAAAGTGTGCAAAGTTCAATTCCACCCCAAAGCAGTACTTATTCAATTTTAGATTTAGTATACAAAAGTACCAACAACAATGTCCAAAAGGATTCGGTGCTCAGATGTTCACATGTCACATGTATTATATAATATACAAAAGTAGTCCAGTGCTTAGTTTACATAAAAAAGAATGTTACAAGAAACATACAGTATAATATACAGTATGCTGACAGTTTCATAAAAATAATGGTAAAAAAACAAACAGAACTTCCTAATTTACAATACCATATATTTAGGTTTCTCAGAGTCTTGAGTTGGAAATTCACGTGTCTTGTTGGCATAGACCACTCCCTCTGTTGAATTCTAAATTCATATCACAAATGCATGGTTTTATCATAAAACTCCTTGTATTGAAAACAAAATAAGCCTACCTTCTGTGCGTGTCCTTAGCCTCTGCCTCCTCATTACAGGCAAAGAGATTATTTCTGATGGGGTTAATGCTAAATTTAGAGGCAAACAAATATCTGACATTTGCACCCTCACAGTCATGGATTGTCTAGCATTTATTGAGTTCATTAGATCACAACTGTTACACAAATGTACTTGTATTTCTTGCGAACATACAGTAGCTAACAATATTTTATATTTTGTAAACTTACATTGTCATGTGGAGTGTCTTCCTGGCCACAACTTTTAACATTCCCAGACCCTTTTAAGGATGTCTTTTAAGGTGCACAATTCAACTGTCAATAAGAGTTGTGAATCTAGATTTTAACCACCCCACAATCACAGAGCAGATCGCTCTCAGATAATCTCATTTCTGCAAAAACACAGACAACCAGGCCGAGTCCTGGTCATAATAAAAACAATACTGCATGTAATGTAATGTATTTTTAAGATGTAACTTGTAACTCAAGTTAATCAGTTGTGTGCCAGATTATTAAAATACTGAATATTTTTATGGTTTTATCATGCCATCTGGTATTATTCCAATTTGAAAAGATTTTTGGTGGGTGTCGTAGCATAAAAGGGCAGTCCTTACATTTACCACATCTAAAGGACCCTTGTCCAATAGGGACCACATAGTAGCTGCACACATTAATAATAATGCAACACTACCCATACCCTTGGTATACACTTCCATTCAACACACACCTTTTGTAAAGTGGTGAATACACTGTGGACACTGTATAAATTTATATTTACACACATACTCACACATACATACACACACACACACACATGCTCTTACATCACTAACATTCAGGGACCATTTAACATCTTAAGTCATACATCGCTTACTGCACAGGGGGAGGGATAGGCTCAGTCAGATACATTCCACGATCTAACGCCCTGACAGCGGCAGCAGGAAGAGATCCTCCAGACGAACCGGAGATGACAGAAGACGTGAGCGAAAGATTTCCTACAGTGAGCTCGGGAGTGTTACAGGATGATGATGAGACGGACAAAATCCGGGTGGCGTTGGAGACTCCAGAAGTGTCTAGGGTGGAAGTGACGCCGGAGGGAACAGAGGGATTTCTGGGGATTACTGTAGTTGAGGAAACTCCAGGGGAAGAAATGGAAGAAACTTTGGCGCGTTTGACAGAAGAGAGCTTGAGGAAAAAAGAGGAAGATCTCTTCCTGGAGTCCTTGGCCCAGAAACTGGAGGGGGAGGGAGGGAGGGGAGGAGACGGGAGCAGTCCCACAGAAAAATGCAGGGGAGGCGGAAATACAGTCATTGAGCGCGGTGAAACCTAGCTGGGGGGAAAGTATGGAGTTTCAAGATGCACAGAGGGAGAGGGAAGGTCCCCAAGATGTTTTGGAGGAGGAAATGGAAATAGGAGGGAAAAAAGCTCAAAAGCGTAAAAATCTGCAAGGGATAGAAACAAAGGAAGATAAGGATAGCCAAAAAAAAGTGGAGCCTAGAGAGAAGGGCGTAGAGGGTAAAGTTGGAAAAGTATCAGGGAAAGTAACCCTAAAAGAGAAAATGGAACATTTTGGGGATGCAGTGGGAGATTTTCTATTTTGGGTGGGTATTTTCCGGAAGCAGCATGGGGGAAGTAGTGATGAACAGATAATAAAAAGATTAGAGGAAATGATGTACCAATGAAAACAGCTGACAAAAGAGCAATATGAAGAATTAAAGAAGGAGCATGTACAGTGGGTTAAAATAAAAGAGGCTAGGGGAGAGGTGAGGGAGAAGGAGAGAAGTGTGAGCGATAGCTCATCCTCACAAAAAAGTCAGACAAGCATGGAGGGAACTAAAATACAGAGAAGAGTAAGCGGGAACGAAAGTGAAGAAAAGGCAGGCAAAAAAGGGATTGCACAGGCAAAAGAGGCAAATTCTGCGGGAGATAGTAAGGGAAGGAGCACCCAGGGAAAGGATGAGGTAGGGCTCACAAAGGAAGAGGTTTTGCACAAACTACTAGGTAGGAGATTTGGGCGGAAATATTAGGACATGAAAGAAGTAAAGGACGCGTATGAATATAATGTGTGGACTGGATTTCAGATAGAGAAAAATAAGAGAGGTTTGGAAAGTATGGAGGAAGAATTAAAACAGATGATCACATTACTTGAGAGTGGAGAAAGGTTTTGAGTTTTAAGGTTTGGGTTGTAAGAATGAGATGAAAGAATCTTGAAGTATATGGTTCTTATCTTTGTATGATGTTTGGTTATATGTTTTTTTCAAAAAGTTATAATATGTAAAATGTTAATAAAAGTAAAAAAAAAAAAAAAAGAAAGAAACAGCTGTCTGTGGGTGGGTTGTCTGGCTATGCATCTTAATCCTGGCTGTGCTTAAAGCTGTGACCATGCAGCAAGCTTAAGCCTATAGGGAACCATGTTAAAAATGGTTTTAAAGCAAAAAGGTGACACTGTGTGCCCATTTGCATGTCATTTCCCAGAATCCCTTGCTGCAGTGGAAGTGCTGTGTGCTGGGTGATAATGGTGAAAGGCGGGGTTGCAGACCTGCCTAAGACATGCAAATGAGCATACAGGAATATTTCCATTTGCTATATATATATATATATATATATATATATATATATATATATATATATATATATATACATACAGTGGTTGACAAATCACCAAAAAATCTACTCGCCACACAAAAAAATCTACTCGCCACCTAGTACCAAACGTGTGCTGCTTGGGCCAATATTTACTCACCCGGGGGTTAAATCCACTCGCCCGGGGTGAGCAAATGTATAGGTTTGTCGAACACTGTTATATATTGCAGAATAAATGAGTTCTTCATTAAGTTATACCTTTTTTATTTGGACTAACAATTTATGTCATAGGACAAGCTTTTGAGAGTTTTCCTCGCTTCCCCAGGTCAAGCAATACTGATATACAAAGGTTTCTATGACAGACACGGATTGGAAACTAATTTAAAAAAAAAAGGAAGAATAAAGAACAAAGAGATGTATATGAGGTGGGGTTGGAATTTTAGAAGGCACTGGAAGGGTGTTAAAACAGTGATAAGGAAGGTGAGAATTAGGGATGGGGGGGCTGTACATCCGCAACAGCACAGAGGAGGAAGAGGATGCTGGGGGGGGGGGAGGGGGAAGCTTTAGGATGGCACAATGGCAGGGAGGACCATTACAACAAATTATTATAGTGTGTGAGAAACCCCATATCTGCATTAAGTCCACTTGTTTTGGTGTCAAAGAGTCTGATCCTTCTGAGTTCAAATGTTTTCCATTCTTGGGTGCGTTTGAACATTCCATTGAGGATTTAGATTTTTAAATCATTTATGGAATGATCTAGTTGTGAGAAGTGATGTCCCACTGGTGAGCAGTATCTTCCTTCTTCGTGGAGTAGTATATAGTGTCTGTGCATATTCATTCTGCCTTGACGTTTTTGGCTGGTTTCTCCAATGTAGCATCCTTGGTTACATTTATTGCATTGAATCATATACACCACGTTCCTGGATGTGCAGCAGTATGATCCTTTAACATTGAGTGTTCCATTGTTGTGACTGGCTGTGGGATCTTGGCATATATGTTTGCAGAGTTTGAAACGTGTGTTGTTAAATGGTTTTGTGCCATTATCAGTGTCTTTAAGTTCGCTGTGAAGTTTTCTGTTGACTAATTTCTGTTTGAGGTTTGGAGGTTGCCAGAATGCAAGAATGATATATATATATATATATATATATATATATATATATATATATATATATATATATATATATATATATTTATATATATATATATATATATATATATATATATATATATATATATATATATTGGTGTATATGACCCTCCATCTCTCCCGCCCTTTTTAATATATATTTAACACAAATATAGGTTTAGTGTACATAAAATTGGGAGAGTTTTTCCCTCTTCCTCTGGAGGGATTATTTTCTTCTTTCATGTGTAATTTAACAGTCAATACATATATCGATTCATTAAAAAAAAAGAATTCTGTGGACTTTAGCCTGCTGAAATCATGTATTTTCTTAGCCTGATTGCCAATAGGAAAAAAATGACAATAGACGTGAAAGCACACAGTGTCAGGAACATCCTCACAAGTATTGTTTCAGTATTGTTTTTTCTCTTCTTACAGTGTATTCTGTATGCTCTTGCAGCTCACTCAAAGTTAATACTGATGTATTCCTACCTATACTATAGTTTAGCTATAGAATGTTAGATGTTGTTAATTTCTGGATATGTTGACCTCAGCAAATCTATGGTAATCAATATGTAATCCTTAGAAAAGGCCTTGTTACTTAAAAATTGAACTTTTTAAATATTTGAAGTGCAAAGTAAATAATAATGCTCAACTATTCAGCCATGTTGTTTGTTATTAAATAAATTAACATAATATTGATCCATATTTTAGTTATTAAGACAATACAATTTTTATTAGAGCTGCATTTCGCTTTAGCGCAAAATAATGATGCTTAATCAAAAATGGAACTTATGGTTGCTGAGTGAATATTTATGTAGGTTTTAAATTTATGAATACAAATAATCTACTTCTCATACTGTGAGAATAAGAATATGAAAACATATTTATTCTGCAGGATTCACTGATTTAGATGCATCTTGTGTATACCATTATGTTTTGCTGCGAACTACCATTTATATTATTTATGATATTGTAGGTTTCACATTTGTTATGTACAAATTAAATTGATTTGTTTTTTCAGACATCAGGAATCCTATAAAAAAATATAAATAGGAAATATAAGTATTATATGGCACTTATCTAGTGTCCACCGAAGGAAGTTCCACTCTCCGGGATTCATTAAGCTTTGATGCAGGGTATTGCACCTGACCCGACATTAACAAGTCAATTGCGATACCCGACATTGGACATTGGACATTTATGAATCTGTCCCCTTGAGCTTTTGAAAATTCACTACTAGAAAGTCCTGTAACACAGTAAAATCATTAAGCGAAAACATGGCATAGACCATCCAAGCTGAATGCTTGGATTCATTCATAAAGTATGGTAGCCATTATCGATTCCTACATAAAGGAGAAGGGTTGATAACAACTGATAATAGCTATTATACTTTAGTAAATAGAGCACAGTGTGTCTATATTCTTCTTTTGCAGTCTGTGATGGCAGCATTACATACAAATACTGGACTGAAAAATAAAACTTTTACGTGTTTTGTTTTTGGTTAGAGTGGCACAATATGCAACTTTTGCTAATATTTTCAGACTCTTTAGCAATATTTATTATCTGAACTTTTCCCTTTAGCTCAACATTTAAGAAAACTTCACGTTTACAGTATTTCATGTTGAAATATTTAAGTAATCTGTATCAAAGTAATCGGATGATTGATGTTGATTACCTTATTTTGCTGTTGATAAATCAAGGATGAATTTTTTTTTTTTTTTTTTTTAGTATTTTCAAGTGCTTACTGAATAGGGTTTTCAGTACCATACGAAGCAAATGACGTAGGATTGAGATCATCTGTATGTTTATGATGTGCATTTCTTAAATATGTTTCTTTCTTTTGCCCACAGACTGACTGACCTGGCTACTGCATAAGTCATGCCACATTTGAACTTAAACAGATCTTTGCAATAGTGACAATTACCTTATTTTGTTATCTTGGATTGGGCTTCACTTGGGAAGACTTTTTATCAAAATTTGGAGCCTACTGGTGGCCATTATATGAAGAAGACAAAAAGTGCTGTGTTTTACTTGCATATATTGGATTAATTCATCCCTTCTGGCTAAACTTGTCTTTGTCCTCTCACCCTGGGAGTTATCATCCTTCTGATGTTGATGTAAACAATGTCGCGTCCAAAGGGATTATTATGGTTGCCTTTGATCTTCACCCCTGTCTGTGTTGTGTTAAACTCAAATGTGCTACTATGGATAACAGCTCTTGCTGTACGATTTACAATCATCGATGGCCAAGCACAGCACCCAATTGTGCCTACAAACTATGGTAAAATACGTGGCACAAGAACACCATTACCGAATGAAATTCTTGGTCCCGTAGAGCAATATTTGGGAGTGCCCTATGCCTCACCTCCAACTGGAGAGAGGCGGTTTCAACCCCCTGAGCCACCTTCGTCCTGGACTGGAATCAGGAATGCCACACAGTTTGCTCCAGTATGTCCGCAGTATCTGGATGAAAGATCTTTGCTCAATGACATGCTACCTATATGGTTTACTGCCAATCTGGATACTGTTGTATCATATGTGCAAGATCAGAATGAAGACTGTCTGTATTTGAATATTTATGTACCCACTGAAGATGGTGAGTATGTTGTACACTTTTAGATACTGTAGCATTATCAGTGAAACATGTCAGTGACTAGGAGTATCATGGTCACACAATATTATGTTAATTTTTAACTATATATTTATCATACTTAAATAACATGTATTATTTAACTTTTTTTTTTTATAAAGTTTACGGGTTGAACATTATTGCAGGTTCAGCATATAGTATGTGAGTAGAGGTTTAGTGAATTACATGTTCTCTTTAATTCTGGTTACAGTAATTATATTGAATTTTGTACTGTGTTCAAAAATGTAAATGTTTTCTTTAACATTTTGGGGGTATTTTCATCACTGTTATTTTATGAATCGATGATCATTTTTACTAACATGAGACTTGTATCATCAACTTCAGCATAAAGAAAGGAAGGATCACTTTAGCCATCTGATGAAATTCATGGGAACAGAGTACAGTAAGCTGTTGGTTAAAGTAGCACTCCTGCAGACGCATTATATATATTTTTTAATGGGAAGGAAGCAGGGGGTCTCCACAGCTGAACCTTGTTTATTTCAGCTTTGGGGACCCCCTGCTCCCTGAGATAATTACCGCCGTAGGTGCTACCAGTATGTCTGTGCAGTTTAAAGCTCCTGCGTCATGTGGGTCAAAAGGAAGCCCGCAAGGATGATGTCATGGGTTCCTATTGACCTGCAGGACAAGGGACATTGTAAGCCTCCATATTGATAGCCCCAACTAGTACCTTCTGGGCTGCTACTGGCAACCCATTCCGAGGTAAGTATCTTTGAAAGCAAGGGGTCCCCGGAGAAGAAACCTATTAAAATATTTGTAAAAAAAACACACAAAAAAGTGTCACCAGTAATGCCCTTTTAAGTGTCCTCACAGATCTAGAGATCAAACACACGAATTGGATGTAAAGAGGCGATCTTCAATCTGTATGTTGCACCTGCATTCTACTCCCTGCATTTCGGCAATACACTTACTCAGGGATAATGGCAATCCTCTTATTTGTTGCTCCTAAATACTCTCCTACATTTCATAATTATCCCTTTATATTTCTAATTAACCAAATTGGAGTCAGATATATACGTATATATACACACATATATTGGAAGAAAAAATTGAGATGTGCACACTCCCAGTACAATAAAATACAAAATGTTGTAAGCTTTAATAATAAACTTAAATACCCACTCACATGAGATTACAAAAAGGTTCTCACATATAGTGTATGATACACTAACAAGGTGGATTGTAAACCCTATTGCAGGTCCAATGATATCAGAATAGCTGTGTGGTAAGAAAAATAGCTCCACAGAGGTCCTTTAATCAGTGTTACAAATGTGATATTTGCAATCACCATACAAGTCCAATAATATCAGAAAAGCAGTGAAAGGCCGAAAAAGAATAAGCAGGAATCAATATTTGTAAGCAACTAAAAATGGCTTCCCATCCTATCCAGTGTACAGTATATATGGATACAAATATCAGGACAGGAGAGGGTTAAAGAGAAACTCCCAAAAGAATTCCTATTTGCACTCACCTATATTATTAAATGGCTAGGAAGGATTCAATCCTGGGTAAAAACCCATACACCATTTAGTAAATCACAATTAAAATGCTTTAATGAACAATTATGCAAAGACAAGTACAATTATTAAAAGACACAGGGAGTGGGTGCAGGGAGTGGAGTGGGCTATGTGACCCTATATTGTCAGCACACAGCTAGCCGAAATTAACCCTTTAGGTGCCAGTGATAATCCTTATATACAAGGTAAGTGTACCATACGCGTCCCTCTTGCTATTGGCACTACAAGGGGTGATAATGAGAATCATATTGATCTCATTTATGTTAACGAAGGCATTATGCCATAAATAATGATGAAGATCCTGCGGGGTGCAGGTAAAAGTCACCCCCTAATAGTGATGATACACAGGGCAAATATGTTAGTGCCCATGCGAATTGGGTAGGTGCCCTCTCATTATTCCAATAGAGTGAATTCTGTAGGTATATGGGGATGTAGAAGTGTGTGAACCTTAAAAGACCGCCTCTAGGAGTCAAAACGATTAAGGAGGCAGTTACTATGTACCTTACAGATTCTGGCAGATACATGTCTTAATTACTGGTGCATTGCAGCATAAATTCCCTTGGGGAGGGACATACATGCTAGCCGTTTATATACACAGGTTGGATGTGTTATAAGTCCTATTCACGACTATGTCATGCATACACCTCATCTAGCATGCAAGAGCGAGTGCCTGATAGAAGGGTTCATGCATAAGTCTGGTATGATGCACCAATAGGAATTTATATTTGCTAGCTGTGTGCTGACAATATAGGGTCACATAGCCCACTCCACTCCCTGCACCCACTCCCTGTTTCCTTTAATAATTGTACTTGTCTTTGCATAATTATTCATTAAAGCATTTTAATTGTGATTTACTTAATGGTGTATGGGTTTTTACCCAGGGATTGAATCCTTCCTAGCCATTTAATAGTATAGGTGAGTGCAAATAGGAATTATTTTGGGTGTTTCTCTTTAACCCTCTCCTGTCCTGATATATGTTATTACTTCCCGTATGCACCTCTTATTTATACGTATATATTCTGTGTACATTTGGTGAGCGGCAATACCCTCTGTTTTAGTATATATGGATACAAACACATAGTCTTAAGTGAGATACAGAGTCTTAAGTGAATACAGTGATAGGGGAACAGTCTCAACGTGCTTGAGTCCTCCCACACTGAGCATAAATATAGTATTGCTAATATAGACTGCTAATGTCCCCCATTGTCTTCTGGTACTGTGCTGAACCCCAGCTTGTTTTTGCCCCCCCCTTGCCTGTCTCTCCAATACGTGTCCCAATCGGCTGTAGAATAGACCAGCAGAGGCTGCTGTGCCTGATACTTCTCTTTCGTATATGTGTCTCCTAATGATCAACTGTTTCTCCAATGTGTCTTCAAAGAGGCCACTGGAAGAACAGTAGGCTGCTGTCCCTGACACTTCTCTTCTATTAGGCCATGATGGCGAACAGCTGAGAGCGGTGCTGTGGGGGTGATGTCAGTGGGGCTGCTCAATTGCTCTGACTCTGGCTCCTACAGGGATTGCTTCAACTTCTTAACCCTACTTGTTTCATCATTAAAATGACTTCATCGGGTCTGTGAGCAAGGTGGAGAAAGATATTTATAGGGATCAAATATCACACCTATAATTAAACAATTGAAAACAGATGCTATGGGCATTAGGGATAATACATATTTACCAAATTAAAATACATATATATATATATATATATATATATATATATATAAAAAAGAAAAGAAGCGCCCGATCCTTGTGTAAAATCAGATAAGAATTTTAATATATCACGGACAAGACAAATGCACACTTACAATTTGTCTGATAAAATCAGGCATGTTATGGGACCAGCCCATGCACCAACTGAAGACTCCACGATCGCCTCTGTGTAATCTGAAGTCCTTTGGAGTGCTGGATCTTGTGTCTGTATCAGCCTTTGTTCCAGAGAGTTGTCCCAGAGAGTAAGGGAATCAGTAGTTTCCTTTGCGGCTGCTTAGTTGTAGCGTGCGGCCGCCATTCACCTCTCTCGTGGAGCACTGGGACCCGGATGGGACTTCACACACGTCTCTGCGTCTCTGCGTCTTCACGTTGGTAGCTGGGAACTGCTCGACCACCGTAGGTTCACTGCCACATATCCCTACGCGTTTCTTCCGTCCTTGCGGATTTCATCAGATCCCCGGGCGCTTCTTTTCTTTTTTATCTAAATAGGTGCTGTGGGAGTTCGGTGAACCCAAGAAGAAGCAGCCTGTACTTCTGTGAATCATTATCCTGGACAATCTGAGGACCTAAGTATTTTTTGTGAACATTTACAATTGTTTTACCATTTTTTCAATTCTTTGGTTTTTGAATATATATTTGGTCCATTAATTGTTATGATTTGAAATCAATTCACAATTTAGGTTAGGTTGGACCCTACATATTTTTATTCATTTATATCAATTGCACAGATATTCTTTTGTCCTTTATTTTTGATACAATTTGAATTAATTTTTGTTCACAATTTTTTTATTTTTTTATTTTTCTTTTTGATTTTTATGCACACTTTTTTTTTTCTTTTTAACACATTCATTTTTTGGGCATATATACGGCCCCTGCCACTTTTTATATTTTTATATTGTTATTGATCTGTTTGAACTTAAATTATCAACCTGGTGCAAACACCTACCACATATATCAGCGTTGCAGCAGTTTTGGTGTGTTTGGTAAGGGGCGCTGTCTATAATTCTTTCACTTTAATATATATATATATATATATATATATATATATATATATATATATACATATATATATATATATATATATATATATATATTTATATATATATATATATATATACAGTGTTCGACAAACCTATACATTTGCTCGCCCCGGGCGAGTGGATTTAACATCGTGGCGAGCTCCTATTGGCCCAAGCAGCACACTTGTGGTACTAGGTGGCGAGTAGATTTTTTTGTTCGGCGAGTAGATTTTTTGGTGATTTGTCGACCACTGTATATATATATATATATATATATATATATATATATATATATATATATATATATATAAGTGTATATAATTCAATAGGGCGATATTCTCAATGGTATATAAAAAAAAATAGTAATACATACAAATTTATATCTCTAAGATATAAATGGACATACTACTTATTGAATAACAATTACAAATAAAAATAAACAAGAGATGAAAAAAAGATACTATACATATATCAATAAGACATATATTTATACAATGCATAGAAAATAGAAACATGTACAACATGAGAATAAACAAAGGAAGTCATTGAACTAAAGTGCTCATGTCTAAATTCTCATTTAATGCTGCAGTTCATAACAATAACAATTACAAATAAAAATAAACAAGAGATGAAAAAAAGATACTATACATATATCAATAAGACATATATTTATACAATGCATAGAAAATAGAAACATGTACAACATGAGAATAAACAAAGGAAGTCATTGAACTAAAGTGCTCATGTCTAAATTCTCATTTAATGCTGCAGTTCAGTCTATATCCTGCATGTGTGGGTTTTTTTAATAAATCAGTTCTGTAGTAAGAAAAAATACTTTTAGCATTTTCTGTTTTTAAAAAAACAACTTTGAAAGACCAATTTTCTTGTATTCTATTTTAACAAGCATTTGCTAAGGCACTGCCCCTTCATGTACTGTCACAAGCCCTGGCACACCCCTTTGTCAGCCCTGCCCTCCCTCTAGCACATGTCAGTGCAGGAGTGCTCATGAATATTCATGAGCTTCCACTGACTGACAGAAGCAGATGAAAAACATATGCCATATCTAAAGATGTCGCCAAATTTCGCCGATCAATACATGGAGAACGAATTGACTGGCAGCTATATAGTTCTTTAGGTAATTAGAGATTGCCCACATGAAACTATTGAATTAAAAAAAAAAAAAAAAAAAGACTGAACTGCAGCTTTAAGCCACATCGATGTAAACAATTTAATTTCAAAATCCAAAAGGTTTCTTTGTGACAAAGAAGCCTGAATCTTTCCTCACTTAAAACGGAGGGGGAATATGTTCAAGTCCCATAATTTTGATTCCATCTGGAATTTTGTCATGGCAAATGGCAAAGCGTTACTAGTGACACCATGTTTGATACTTCATTTAAGCTCAAGAAATCTTGTGCATAGTGGGCATGTGGTACGTCCAACATATTGGAGACCATAACTGTATGTTAACAAATCCACATCAAAAATAGTGAGGCAGTTAATAACGCCCATAACATTAAAAGACTCACCATTTGAAAATTATTGTAAATCCTTTATGCTTTCTAAGTAGGTACAAGTAATGCATCTTCCTCTATTACAGTGAAGGTTTCCAGAACATGGGAGTAGGACACTGTATAGATTTTAATTTTGTTGATACCAACATGTTTTTTGCAACTATTTGCTCTTCTATAAATACTAGATGAAGCTTTACTCAGATGATATCCTAATATGGGATCCCCTGCAAGAATATTCCAATGTTTCTTTAAAATTGTCTCTTCATCTTGGAAGATTGGCTGTATCTAGTGGAAAAGACTGTCCGATCAAAGAACCAGTAACCTTGGGAGATTTGTGGATTCTCACAGTTTTGAATTTCTCCAACAGTGCACTCCTATCCAACTTATCTACCCTGTTGAAGGAATCCACAATAACACTCGGTTCATACCACATTTGAATGAATTTCTCCTTCAACAAACTAGCTTTAATGCAGAAATGTTGGTCTAAAGAGCAATTGTGTTTGAGATGACTAAACTGACTGTACGGGATATTGTTGAGCTATCTACGATAATGATTGCTAATAGCATGTATATATCCTTTAGTTGTCACTAGTTGTTTATGTACATCAGTCTATATAAATAAATTAGAATCGACTATGCTGTAAATCAAGGAAAACAATTTGGCTAGGATCAACACTGAGTGATTGCTAAACCTAGAGAATAAGAACTAAAGTGAGAAAATAAATCATTAACATTGACAAAATTTGTGTCTCAAAAAATAAGTATGTCATCTATAAAATGGCCATAGTGGACCAGGCCCACCCCCAGTGTGTTATTTGTCCAGACCTGGCTTTCCTCTCAAAACCCATTAATATATTTACATAACTTGGGGCAAACTTGGTCCCCATGGCCATTCCACAGATCTGCAAATAAAATTGACATTCAAATAAAAAATAATTATGTGTTAAAAGAAACTAAATAATAGAAATAATCTTTTTTGCATGGGAGACATATCAATATTGTGATCTTCAAAATGTCTAGCCGCTGAACGTTTCATGCTCAATGCATGTTTATTGTGACTAAATGTTGCAGGTGGCCCAGATATAAAATGCCTTCCATTTTATCTCCGAAATGAGTCAATGGCATGCAACGCATCCCTAGTATAAGACCTGATTGGATAACATAGGTCTGTAGAAAAAAATCCCCATACTGGGATATATTAGATGTCATTGACCCCGTCTTGGAGATCATAGGTCTGCCAGGGGGATAGAATAAACATTAGTTTACTTTGACCAAATGATAAAAGATAGGGACTCTGGGATGGTCAATATAAAGAAACTTTAATTCAACATCAGAAATAATATCTTTAGCTTCCTTAAGGGTAGTGAAAAGAAGTACCTGGTACTCCTTTGTACTATAAAATGAATATTGAGAAAATTGTAAGAAAGAATTAAAGACTAAAAATAAAAGTAAGATTTTTTTTATGCATAAATGTAAGAAGTGAGGCGAGGGACTAAAAATGTATTAAAATAAACTTTTTTGAATAAAAATGAAGGGAAATATAGTTGCATTTAACTAAAAATGATTCCATATGGGATCAAATGAAGTATTGATGAGAGAGAGAGAGAGAGAGAGAGAGAGAGAGAGAGAGAGAGAGAGAGAGAGAGAGAGAGAGAGAGAGAGAGAGAGAGAGAGAGAGAGATTGATTGATTGATTGATTTACAAATGGTTAATAAACTAGGAATAATAACAGGTGAAAAAGCATGAGAAAACATGTGCCAGGAAATGGCAAAAGGATATGGGGTAGATGGAGCAGGACATTTTCTTAGGTTCTGAACTGCTTCTGAAGGAACTAACCAGTTCCAGGAAACTTCTAAAAAAACAAACCAGAAGTGCATGCCCCATAGCGTAATACAATTTATTACATATATTGTTTAATGAAACCATAAAATGCTCACTCAAAAGTGTAGATTATAAATTCATAGTATGAATAACCTGATCACAGTTGGAGGTAGACGTGTTTGGAACTGGAGTACCAAGATGCAGGTGGGAGAGCAGAATGGTAAATCACCAACATAGTCTGGATTTCCAAATCACATCAGCCGAGGTCAACCCAGATAGATATGTCAGTGTGTGGACACCAGGACCCACTGCAGGACACTTGTATGTGCCATGGAGGAAATCCTCAACTGGGCTGGTGCTTGCAAATGTTACATAATTACATAGTAGATGAGGTTGAAAAAAGACATAGGTCCATCAAGTTCAACCTATGCTAAATTTAGACAACAGATACTTTATCCTATATCTATACTTACTTATTGATCCAGAGGAAGGCAAACAAAAAAACCCATCAAGGGGAAAAATTAATTCCTTCCTGACTCCAAGAATTGGTAATCGGATTAATCCTTGATCAACATCCTTCCCATGTATACTTATTTGGTATATCCCTGTATACCTTTCCCATCTAAAAAGATGTCCAACCTTTTTTTGAACAAATCTATTGTATCTGCCATCACAGTCTCCATGGGTAATGAATTCCACATTTTAACTGCCCTTACTGTAAAGAACCCTTTCCTTTATTGCTGGTGAATTTTCGTTTCCTCCAACCTTAAGGGATGGCCCCGAGCCCTTAGTACTGCCCGTGGGATGAATAGTTCTTTTGAAAGCTCCTTGTATTGTCCCTGAATATATTTGTATATAGTTATCATATCCCCTCTTAGATGCCTCTTTTCTAATGTAAATAAATCTAATTTAGCTAGCCTCTCCTCATAAGTTAGATTGCCCATCCCCTTTATTAATTTGGTGGCTCTTCTCTGCACTCTCTCTAGTTCCATAATGTCTTTTCTTAGGATTGGTGTCCAAAATTGTACTCCATATTCAAGGTGTGGTCTTACTAGTGCTTTGTAAAGGGGCATACTTATGTTTACTTCCCTTCCATCCATTGCCCGTTTGATGCAAGATAAGATCTTATTTGCCTTTGCAACTACTGCATGACATTGGGCACTATTGCTGAGCCTGCAGTCTACAAGCACTCCTAAATCCTTCTCATCAAGGATTCCCCCAAAATAACTCCATTTAATTTGTAAGTCGCTTTTTTATTCTTGCATCCCAAATGCATAACCTTACATTTATCTGTATTAAATCTCATTTGCCATTTATCTGCCCACGTTTCCAGTCTCTCCAAGTCCTTCTGAAGAGAAATTACATCCTGCTCTGATTCTATTACCTTACACAATTTAGTATCATCAGCAAAGATGGAGACTTTGCTCTCTATCCCAACCTCAAGGTCATTAATAAACAAGTTAAAAAGCAGGGGTCCCAGTACCGATCCCTGAGGTACTCCACTCACGACTTTAGCCCAACCTGAAAAAGTTCCATTTATGACAACCCTCTGTTGTCTGTCCTTTAACCAGTTTTCAATCCAGGTGCATATATTATTACCGAGTCCAATTTTCTCTATTTGTACACCAACCTCTTGTGTGAAACCGTATCAAAAGCCTTTGCAAAATCTACGTAGACCACATCAACTGCATTACCCTGGTCTAAATTCCTACTTACCTCCTCAAAGAAACAAATAAGGTTAGTTTGGCAAGATCTATCCTTCATAAATCCATGCTGACTATTACTAATAATTTTGTTTTCCATTAGGTGTTCCTGAATATTATCCCATATTAAACCGTCAAGTAGTTTCCATACTATTGAAGTCAGGCTTACAGGTTGTGATCTAGCTCCCTTTTTAAATATAGGCACCACATCTGCTTTACGCCAATCTTGTGGTATGTTAGCCAGCAAGCATCCTGTAGCTCCCTTCAGTTTGCATATTTCTGGGTAACATTAATATAATAGATACAATTATGGATCATGTTAAGGTAATTTTAGTATAGCCTGTATTTGAATTCCTTTTTATATATTTAATTTTTATTCTTATTCAATTAAGTTTTTTTTTTCAATTTATACATTTAAAAAAAAATCAAATTTTCTTTTTGCTCTTCTGTCATTTCTATAATTTTCGTAATAAACATATTTTATAGATATTCTGTATGGTTAATTTCTATTTCTGTACAATGGTGTATAATAGAAATAGTTATTTATAGGAATGTTATGGTTAATTAGGAATAGGAAAGGTTCATTATAAAGAGCAGGAGAGTTATTAAGAACGTGAAGAAGGAAGTTTGCCAAAACGCCAACGTAAAGATTTGCAAAGTTTTCCCCTAAGTTTTCGAACCTGACAAAATTGTCGTTTCCTCTGGTGAAATTTGATAGAAAATGACAACGTTTGAATGAAAATGTCAAATTTTGCTTTTGCCAATTTCGGACTAACTTTTTATCTTTAGAAGTTCTAATTAACTTTTTTGAATTTTCAATTTTTTTTCTAAAGTTCGAATGCATGCATTTTAAATACTGTAAGCACGGTTTAGGAGTATCTAATATACACAATATAAGGTATTTTGTATTTATTTTTATGTTTGGGCTCCCAATCTGAAAGCACATCATATTGGTACTTAAAGGGCAGTTTACTTATAGATCAGCAGCTATATAGGGGAATCCATTTAAAATGTATTTACAGGTGCAGCGGCCATTATTCGAACAAATCATGGAGCCATTTACGTGTGCTCTGCTGTATTCCACGCGGCATTAACGCGGCTAATCGCCCCAGGCACCCGTGTTTATCGTGGTTGCTTTGTTTGAATTTCATGAATTCTGTTTCTTTGTATGCAATGAAATGCAATGAAATTAATTAATTGTAATGTGTACAGTACTGTGCTACTGTGTCAATTTCAGGTGTTTAAAAAACAGAACACTAAAATGCCATTTTCTGCACTCGCCGGCACTCGCGTCTTAAGGCGGTACCGTTGGAAGAAATCATGCGCCATGACCTGGGTATTGCGAGTTATACAACGCGTGATTGTCACGGTAGACCAGGCTTATTAAGACTTTTAATTACCAGGATCATTGATTGAGAAAAGCAGAGAGATAAAAATAAATTGCGTTTATTCACATAACTATCGTACACAAATATGTTACACAAATTACAGGAAAAAGACACACTTACTTTGGAAACTGGGATAACAAAACAAATCTTTTCTAGTTGCAAACACACAGCAAAATAATTCCCGGCCACTTTTTTTCCTGTGGCCTCTTTCTGTTTAATTCTGGTCACTTAGCCTCTGAGAAATTTAGGCGATTTACTCAGAGCTGGAACTTTTCAAATGGGACTGAATCACACAAGATGGAACTGATGATGGAACTCATGAAAAACTTAGATTGAACCCTTAGATGGAACTGATTAATCTAACTTTCTGACTGACTGCATGACTTTTTAAAATCTCCCAAAAGTCCATCCTGTCAGTCTGGAGCGAATCACTGTGTGGGAATTATATTCCTGGCCAATGGGCATGCTCCGCCAGAAGCATAGGTAGCCTGTCAGAAGCTTCAGAACAGTGACTGAGCATGTGCAACAAAACTGTCATCTTCCCCCCACTGGCCACTTGCCACTTAGCATATGCCATCCTGTTTTCTTACTGAATGCCGCTCAGTCTAGGTAGGCCAAAGGGACCCATTTGATCTAAGGATATTGGGTCTTAAATTAGAATGGAAGGGCTAACAAATTATTTGGTCTTTCCTGCTAACAAGAGATTAACACCTTTGAATCCTGCTAAGCATTTCAAAGCACAGGCTTACACACCCTACGTGTCAATAAAAGGTTTAACACCTCTTGGACAAATGTCTCTGAAGCTCCCTCTGTTTTCTATGCAAATGTGTTGTTTATCTAACTGACTTCCTATGACATTACTTCAAAAACCTACTTATAAATCTTTGGGGATGGTTAAAACCCATTCTCTTTTCCCTTATTCAAAAACATTGTTACCATAATTCATACATTTAACACATTATATGATTTTCCCTCTGAATCCTATTTTAATAAAACAAACCTCCGTCTTATACACATTCTGGACTGGAGTGTGGGGATATACATTAACCCCTTGTGCCTAATTTTTACCTTTTCCTGCTCTGTGCTGAAGCAGGGCATCCCAGTGGTGAGTCGCAGGAATGTTTTCAGGACGGGAGGTTGACCGGAGCAATGTGCTCTAGTGTATCCCAGAATCTTACTTGATTCCTGGGTACACCCTTGGGGAATCCTGTAACTCCGGCACCCCGATACATAGCAACATTCTGCAACCAGTTTCTCCGTCAAACCCACCCTGTAACTTACCTCCTGAACATCTCCTGGTCCCAGCACCTCTGGAAACGGTAAAACACAACGGCAATTGTCTCATATTTTGCACACAGTCACGGTAATGCATACACAATGCCCGAGTCCAAGAGCTGACACTCTAGGACCCCAAAACACGGGTCAGGGGTAACCAAGTGGGCTTGACCATTATTATAAGCCTGGTGAACCCTTTCCTCGCCACAGTGATATGTTCGAATAACGGCCGCTGCATCTGTATCTTTATTAGTACATTTCAGTGAGTTCTATTTTTCTTATTAATAGTCCAAGGAGCATTGAGAGATACGCATATCCAGATCCTCCGTGAAAATGCCACCGTGATCATTATACAATGAGGTTTTTCAACAAGGAGGATTAAAAAATAGCATACAAAAGGATAGTAGTGTTTTTCCCTTTGGCGTCTTGCCAATGTTACAAACCCTTTTTTTAAATTATGTATTAGATACTGCATGCATTATTCTAATTTATTTGCATATTTTATTTAGTTTTTTTGCAATGACTTAGTATTTGTAGACAAATTAAAAGCTTTGTAAAAATAGCGAAGAAAGGAAATACTTCTCCGCTATGTATTTTTCTTGATCTTATCTAGACATAGATATATATTTTTTACGGCATTGCAGAGGTGAAGAATTACAGTTGTACCCTTGCAGCTAGTTGCTGCAATAACCAATCTCTATTTATGACAGTGACTCTGTTGATAAATAGAAAGTTAAATCCTTGAGATATGATTTAAAACAAAAGTGACAGCTTTCTTTTAGGAAAAAACAAAATGAGAACAGTAAAAACAGTATGGAGTAAGCAAAAGGTTTGCAATTGTTGTCCTTATAATCAGATTAAACACATTGCGGCCTATGCACTAAGCGCCGCTAAGCCACTTATCAACGCCTTTTCACCAAAAAGGCCTACTGCTATTCAGTAAGACCCGATAAGTCACCCATAAAAGCCCTCTCCGGCAATTTTTTTTTCAGAGAAAAAAAAAAAGAATCGCTAAACGAGCGTTTAGAAGCCACTTATCGGCAGGTTTTCAAAGTCGTGCAATTCTAATAGTCCCGATTACCTTATTGAGGCTAATTGCGGCTCTAGAATAGAGAATTTCTCTCAAAATCCTCCCGCCAGGAAAAGTTGGCAGGAAGGTGATGAGAAGCTGCCGAGAAGCGGCGAGAGGTGACTTAGAAAACAAAATGCATTTTTCCTGTGTTTGAATTGATGCTGGGAGTCTCCGGTGCTGATACCCATTAATATCGGCACCGGAGGCCCCCGGCATGAATCCCATGAAATAAAAATGCATTTACAGGTAACTTCATTATATTAGCGGCTAACCGCTAAGGCAGTGAAGGGGTTAAGGAACAACAGCAGGTTTATTGAGGGCAGAGGGGGTGAGTGAAGCGGGTACTTGGCCCTTCACTCACCCCCTCTGCCCCCAATAAACATTATAATATGTACTAACCACCAATACATAACCCACCCCCTGTGCCCCCAAATAAAACTATTTAAAACATTTTATACAGAGGATTGATACCAGAGGCCGGCGGGGGTCCCCGGGTGGTCTCCATGGGTGTCTGGGGGTCCTCAGCTGGTCCCCGTTGGTGTCTGGGAGTCCTCAGGTGGTCCCCACAGGTGTCCGGGGGTCCTCGTGTGGTCCCCACGGGTCTGCGGTACCAATCCGGTTGCAGAAAAAAATATGGAATACATTGCAATAAATACACCTCCCCCAAACACATACAGTACAGTAATGGGCAAAATAACTATTACACAGATATGGAAAATAGCTCATTTGCCTATTATAAAATCAAACATTAGCCAGCCAGCATAAATAAAGTAAATTAAACGTTCAACTTACCCCTGCCATCAGGAAGGGCGTCCTCATGAGCATATTGCAGGTCCATGTTCCCTGTTGCCAGAAAAAATACAAGAAATAATACAATCTAATGGCCCTAGAGCCATTTTCAGAGAGGCGATCATCACGTCGCCGGCTACTCGCCAGTTTTGCAAATGTCGCTATCACAGGTATTCCTGGCTTTCTGCATACCATGATAGAAACACTATCAAAACTGGCGATTTAAACAGCCCAGCGATTTTTTTTCCAGCGCTTAGTGCATATGCCTTATTATGTTTTATTATATGACAGCTCTCTGACAGAACAAGCCTAGTTGTTATGGTTACAGACCATGACATTCGCTTTTCATGTCAAAGATCTGAATGTGACTCAACGAGTTAAATTCACATTAGCAGTCCTTTAGAACACAAGTCTAAAAACAGATTTCTTCGCTCTTGGACCTGCTAAATAGGCATATTTTAGTGTTAAAAAAACCCTATACAAATGTAATTTAATTCCACTTCTGTAACTGACAGAATCACAATTAGTTGCTGTCTATGCATATGGAAATGAGAACTGAGACAGTTGCCGTCTTCCTTAATATCCATCAACATTTGACAATGACATACACCAAGAATACAATGTATGCAAACTATATTGGAAAGTGCTGTTCTGTGCACCAAATTGAACTAAATAGTAAAGACTATATTTTAAACTATATGATCAATGCCTTAAAAATTATATATATCACCTTAAAATGTGTTGAAACAAACCAGATTGACAGGGTCCCCTCTCAGAAATGTAAATCAAAACAAAGGACATGTTTCGAACTTGAAAAAGGAATTTACAAATCTTAGAAGTCTTTGATTGTTTAAGGCAACAACCAGTTGTAAACTTTTAATCAAATCACAGGCATTAGTTTTCATAGTACATGGGACTGTACCTTTGATCAGTGACTGAAAATAGTGAATGTGATCCTTGTAGTTTGCCAAAAACAGAATTTCCTTGCACAGATTACCCTTTGAACTACCCTAATACACCATCACCTTTTCAAAGGCAACCTGGTCATGTGAGCAACTAACAGCCAATGAAAATTTAGTAAGCTATTCTGCCTGGGTACTGTTTAAATTACCTTTTTTTAGTTGAGTTGTGCTTGCTTGCTGTGAGAATATGGACAACTCAGCTATTGAAAATTTGATTTCTGAGGTTTACAAACGTGAACCTTTAATTCATACCATGACAGAAATAGCAATGATAATTTATGGAGATACATTTCTGATGTATTGTCCGTTACTTGTATATAATTGTAACAACAATTATAAAAATATATATATTTTTTGTAGTGTACAATGCTTATTTCAATGCATCATATTTTATAAAAATATATATATATTTTTTGTAGTGTACAATGCTTATTTCAATGCATCATATTTTATTATTTTTTATTTTTTTGTAGTGTACAATGCTTATTTCAATGCATCATATTTTATTAAAAAATTTTTTTTAACAAGGCATGACAGTGTATATATATGTTTGAAGAATACTTCTGTAAATTGCATGGCATTATGCCTTTTATTATTTGCTAAAGGCTTGTTCTCATACATGACATAGTGTATATATATTTCTGCAAACTCCTTCTGTTATTGTATGGCATTATGCATTTTATTATTTGCAAAAGGCGTGTTCTCATGCATCATGCATCCCAGGCATTGGGCCATTACTGCATCTCTTCCTTGTTGCTGGCATGATCATCGGTGTCTGGCTCAGCATCATTGATCTCCAGCAACTCAAACTTGACTGAGTTTTTATCAGCTCTGACTGTACCCCATGGTATCTCTCTTTTGAAGTTGGCAGATTTGTAGTCTTGTACCGCTTTTTCTTGATGCATTTATTTATTCAGATGAAAGCACAGCTGAATAACCAGTGATGCATTTCTCATTATGCAATAGCGATACATCTGTCTAATTGTTGTCACAGACTGAATCTTGATAGCAGCGTCTATAGGAACACACAGCTTGCTTGGTTATGACGCAGGATCTGTCTCCGGACTGTATCAGACAAGCAGCATTATATTCCCGTAGTATCTTTGTTGCTGAAATTTTCTAACTTATGACTAGAGTACAATCCCATATTGCTTCAAATGTTCATACTTCCTCATTGGTTGTTGCATTCTCCAAATCAACAGATGAATGCAGGCTGCTTTATTCCTTCAATAAAACGGACAGCTTTCATTCCTCTATAAGTAGCCTGTATGACGACTGTTGGCCTTTTCATAGATATTCTTCCATGTACTGTATCTGTATTTTGCGACTGCAAAGCTCTTACTAACACATTCTCAGTTCAGTGCTATCTTGATCAATGAGGTCCGGATTCTTGGCAACGTCAGTTTATGACCTCTTCAGATTATTCGACGTCCTCCATGTGACTCTTCAATTGATGCTTTAACTTCTCCACAAATATACACTCGGCGATCACTGTGGACAGACACTCCTGTAGCTCAGCCTTGGCTTCTTGATCTTTATCAAATTGTCCCAAGAGGCAATCAATCTTATTTCATGCAGATTGAAGTGCCTGAGCTAAGGCATCTTTAGCTAGGTTCAAGGATACATCTTTCTTTTGTCCATCATTTTACTTTGCCACCACTCCCAGGATGATTCTGCTAGTCGCTCTAGGTTGCAACATATCTCTGCTTTTTTCTGACGCATGCTTTCCGGATGTTGCAGGGTTATCTTTAATTCTTTCTGCAACTTCCATGGCAAGCTGTGAAACTCCTTTCTTCTTATGTTTCTTCCTTTCTACATTGGGAAGCTCTGAAGCATCAGTGGTACCGTGCTCACACTTATTGCTCAAAACTTCTGTGTGTTCCCCATACCCATCACACGTATAATCAGAATGGGGTATCTCTGGCTCTGCACAGGAGTCAGTGGGAGACAAACTTGTCTTTAAAGTTGGAACAATAGGCTGAGGCCCCGGGGTCGGCACTGCACGCACGCCTGCCAGGCTGGTGGCGCGTGAAGCTGTGATCTCCGGTCTGAGTTGAGTTACAGGGGAAAAGACGGGGGGGATGTGATGGGGGCACAGTGGGGGGTGAGGCCATGATGTCACCCAGCAGGTTTTCCCTCATTGGTTGAACCACCGGGTGTATCGCCAGAATTCCGTCGCATGTTGTGAGCACAGATTTCTTGTCTTCGGGAAGGGGCAGCTCTGGTCCCTGCAGCTCCTGTCATATGGGCGCTGCAGCAGGCAGCTGGGACCTAGCTATGGAAACAGAACTAAGGAAAACAAACACCCCAGAAAAAAACAATGAAAAGTGAATGTGTCTTTAAAGCAGAAACCTTGGAATTAGCAATAGAGATATGTATCTATGTATGTCTTTATTTATATAGCGCCATTAATGTAAATAGCGCTTCAGAGTAGTAATATACACGACAATCATATAAATAACAATTAACTACAAATAATAGATCATGGGAATAAGTGCTATAGACATAAAAGTAATATTGTAGAAGAGGAGTCCTTGCTCCGAAGAGCTAACAATCTAATCGGTGGGGAGAACATACAAAGACAGTAGGAGGGCATTCAGGTAAGTGCGTCTGCAGGGGGCCAAGCTTTATGTATCGTGTATAGTATTAGCCATGGTGCTACTCATATGCTTCTTTAAGCAAGTGTGTCTTAAGGTGGGTTTTGAAGATGGATAGAGAGGATGCTAGTCAGGTATTGAGGGGAAGGGCATTCCAGAGATGCGGGGTAGTCAGTGAGAAAGTTTTAAGGCGGGAGAGGGCTTTAGATAAAAAGGGGGTAGAGAGAAGACATCCTTGAGAAGAACGCAAGAGTCGAGATGGAGCATAGCGAGAAATTACGGCTGAGATGTAAGGAGGAGCAGAAGAGTATAAAGCTTTAAAAGTGAGAAGGAAAATTGAGTGCGAGATGTGAGATTTGATAGGAAGCCAGGAGAGTGATTTCAGCAGGGGAGACGCTGAGACATATTTAGGAAAGAGTAGAGTGATTCTGGCAGCAGCGTTAAGGATAGATTGTAGGGGAGACATGTGAGAGGCAGGAAGGCCAGACAGCAGGAGGTTACAGTAATCGAGACGGGAGAGAATGAGGGCCTGAGTCAAAGTTTTAGCAGTCGAGTAACAGAGGAAAAGGTGTATCTTTGTAATATTGTGGAGGGAAAAGCGACAGGTTTTAGATACGTTTTAAATGTGAGGGGAGAATGTGAGAGAGGAGTCAAGTGTGGCCCCTATGATCGTGCTTGGGCTACTAGGTGAATGATGCCAGGTTTGGGAGTAAGTATAAGGAGCTCTGTTTTTGCCATGTTAAGTTTAAGTTGGCGGATGGCCATCCAGGATGATAGCACAGAGAGACATTCAGAAACTTTGGTCTATACAGCAGGTGTAAGGTCAGGGGTTGAAAGGTAAATTTGTGTGTAGTCAGCATAGAGATGATATTTAAACCCAAGAGATGTGATTAGGTCACCTAGAGAAAGTGTGTACAGAGAAAAAAGAAGAGGTCCCAGGACAGAGCCATGGGGGACCCCCACAGAGAGATCGATAGAGGAGGAGGAGGTGCTAGCAAAAGAGACTCTGAAAGTATGATGGGAGAGGTAGGAGGAGATCCAGGATAGAGCTTTGTTATGAAAACCAAGAGTATGGAGAATGTGAAGGAGAAGAGGGTGGTCCACGGTGTCAAAAGCAGCAATAAGGTCGAGTAATATGAGCAGAGTATAATGACCTCTGTCTTTGGCAGCATGGAGATAATTAGTTATTTTAGTGAGGGCTGTTTCAGTGGAGTGAGCAGTGCGGAAGCCAGATTGTAGAGGGTCAAGGAAATTATAGGTGTTGAGAAAATGTAGCAATCGAGAAAATACAAGACATTCAAGGATTTTGGAGGCAAAAGGCAGGAGGGAGACATGTTGATAGTTAGAAAGACAGATAGGGTCAAGCTTGCTGTTTTTGAGTAATGGTATAACTGTTGCATGTTTGAAGGAGGCGAGCAAGGTACCAGAGTAGAGAGAAGAGTTAAAAAATCTGTGTGAGCATAGGGATTATAGAAGAAGCAAGAGGTTTTAGGAGATGGGAGGGAATGGGATCAAGAGGGCAGGTGGTAGAGGGAGAAAAATAGTGACACATCCTCCTCCGAGACAGCAGAAAAAGAGTCAAGGAAGGCAGGAGAGTTAGGAAACGGTATGGGATGGGAGGAGGCAACAAAGTGATGGGATGTTCTGACGTATGGATTCCACATTTTCCTTAAAATAGTCAGCAAAGCCCTGAGGTGAGACGGAGGAGGAAGAGGAGGCAGTCGAGGATGGTCTGAATAGAAAGTCAAAGATAGAGAACAGTTGGCATGGGTTAGACTTGTGCATGTTGATTAGTGAAAAACATTAGGTTTGTTTAGCCTGAGAGAGGGCAGAGTTGAAACAGAACAGCATAAATTTGTAGTGAAGGAAGTCTGCGAGAGTATGAGATTTCCTCCAGAGGTGTTCAGAGGAGTGAGTGGTGGAATGCAGCATGCGCATGTGGAAATTTAGCAGGGTCTGGGGTTAGAAGTGGTGAGGATGGTAGAGAGAAAGCAGGGCATGTAGATCAAAAGAGGAGGATAAGGCAGAATTGTAGTTCCTGATCAGGTTGTCAGGGTCTGGAGCAGAACTGGGAGAGGGAGGAGCATAAAGTGTAATCAAAGGCTGATAGGTTAATAGAGCGCAGGTTTCTTCAGAAATGAGGGGTCGATGGAGATGGAGAGGGGGAGAAGTGAGAGAGAGAAAATGAGATGAGGTGAGGTGATGGTCAGAGAGAGGAAAGGGGGAAATGGAGAAATCAGTGAGAATTTTTTTTAGTGCAAACCAGGTTTAGGTAGTGGCCATACTTGTGGGTGCTGGCTGCAGCCCACTGTTGAAGGCCAAAAGAAGAGGTAAGAGAGAGAAAGCGGGAAGCCCAAGGGAGAGAGGAGTCATCATTGTGGTAATTGACGTCCCCAAGGAGAAGAACAGGGGAGTCTGAGGAGAGAAAGAAAGAGAGCCTGGATTCAAAGTGAGAGAGAAAGGCAGAAGGGGGATGATTAGAGGTAGGTGGGTGATAGATGTTCGCCACATGGACAGGGAGAGGAGAGAAGATCTGGACAGTGTGAGCCTCAAAGGAGGGAAAAGCAAGAGAGGGAGGAACAGGAAGGGTTCGGTAACGGCAGAGAGAGGAGAGCAATAGCCCCACGCTTCCACCCCTGCCATCAGGGCGCAGAGTGTGGGAGAAAGAAAGGCCACCATAAGAGAGGGCAGCTTCCAGAGCAGAGTCAGACTGAATGAGCCAGGTCTCAGTTATAGCAAATAGGAGCAGAGAGTGAGAGAGAAAGAAGTCATGCACAGAGAGGCACTTGTTAGAAAGGAAGCGAGCATTCCAAAGGGTACAGGAGAAAGGGAGTGAGGAGGGAGGGTGGCAGGGGAAGGGTATGAGGTTGGAGAGGTTGACAACAGGAGTAGAAGTTGCATTTGGCAGACGAGGACGAGAACATGTAGAAATAAGGCAGGAACCAGGATTGGGAGAGATATTCCCAGAAGCAAGGTGGAGAAGCATGGATAGAAAGAAAATGTGTGAGGATGATTTGTAAGGGTGTGTTTTAGTGCAGGGGGTATAACTGTGTGGTTTCAGAGGGCACAAATAAGAAAGGAGATCATGTGAACTGAGAAGTGGGGAAGAAAAGAGATACTGATGCAGCGGCCGTTATTCGAACACATCACGGTGCCGATTTTGAGTTCTCTGCTGTTCCCCACGCAGCATGAACGCGGCCAATCGCCCCAGGCACCAGCGCTTATCGCAAATGTTTTTTTTTAATTTCATGGATTCTGTTTCTTCGTTTGCAATAAAATGGATGAACTGTAATGTGTACAGTACTGTGCTACTGTGTCAATTTCATGTTTTTAAAAGCCAGAACACTAAAATTCGTTTTTCTGCACACGCCGCGCTCACATCTAAGTGCGGGAAGGCTGGAATTCATCCCCCCGGTTTCAAATCGGGATTCCGATGTACATGACGCGTGAAGTGTTCGAATAACAGCCGCTGCATCAGTATGGAGATATATGAATAGAGTTAGAGACATAATGAGGCTGGTAGAAAGAAGTGCGTAATTTGAGAAGTGAGGTCATAGCAAATATAAATAGTAAAATTGGCATCACAGCAATAGTTAAGTGCTGAGATGTGCAGTCTGAATAGATGATATCTTCCTTTCCAGCATAGGTCAAATGCAGGAATCAGGTCCAGTAGGTGTTGTCCACTTGTTCACTCCTTTTGAACACCCATTTAAACACCACTCCACTTAAATGGGCCACTTGACATGGGGCTGCACACAGCTGAGAACTGCTATGCTGACTGGTTTTATAGCTTTATAATGTCACCTGACTTAAGTACAGCCCAGGCAACTTAATTAGCACATGTGAGGGACATTAAAACAGATGGATTTTCTAAAGAGGGTGTTGTCCAAGAAGAAGTTACATATAGATCAATTGCAAATGGGCTTAATTTAAAAGAGGGGTTCCAATCACAGAAACATACCTGAGAAGAGAAGCACCAAAGGGAAACCAGAGACAGAGAAACTTGCTTTCAAAGCTGAGGTTTTAGAAACAGAAATAGAAATATCACACATTACGGAGGAAATCACATAGTACAGGAAAAACAATGAAAAGTACTCTTGTCTTTCAAATGGGAAACTGTGAGTCAGTTGTCGCACCAGGCACTGCAGAGTAATCATAGAAATACATGCTTGTTTCTGAGGTGGAATCTCTAGAACCAGCAGTGGTTACACCTACTGATGGTTGAATCTTCGCCCACCTCCAGTTAAACAAAGCACTGCAGAGAAATCAGGGAAACGTAAGCTTGTTTTTGACATAGAAGTCTGAAAATTTGCAGTGGTTATAGTAGGTATGGCAGCGATATCAGGGAAAAGCAAGTTTGTCTATGAAGGTGGAGTTTTAGAACCAGCAAGGGTTAAATAAGCACTACAGGTGATTCAAAGAAAAGTGCATTGGTCTTTGAAGCAACAGTTTTAGAATCAGTAATAGAGGTTTTAGACAAAACAGGTATACCTATATTTACAGTGGGTGGGGTGGGAGGTTTGCTTCTTGGGACTGGAAGAGCCACTTCAGCTGGAGTTCTCCACAAAAGGAAAAGAGCCTCTCAGGGACAAAAATCAGCAAAAGTCATAACAAGCCCCGCAGAAGAATTGAAGCAAAAAACAGTTTAGAATGCACAAAAGTATTTTCAAACAAAAAAAGTACTTGTCTTTCCCCACAAAAAAAGATAAAGGTTTTTTTCCTCAGGGTGATGTAGGCAGTTGCTTTTGTTTTCTGTCACAGACCCTATGGTATCAAGTGCAGGATGGACCACAATGTCTGTAACAGCAGGTGGAAGCAAAGATGTAACAGGGTCACAGGCAGGGGTCCAGGGCAGACGGCGAAGTAGCATTCTTGGGGTCACTCTCAGAGATCAGGGCAAGCAGTATTATTGGGGTCGCAGGTAGAGGTCAGAGGCCGGCAGCAAAGAGGCAGGGACAGGACTGGGACACGGGAGCAGGACTGGGACACGGGAGCAGGACTGGGACAAGCCAAAGTACTGGCAAGGACCTTTAATTCAACTGCAAAACGTGGTACAGGCAGTCAGGTCAGAGAACAGGGCACAGGCAGAAAAGAGTCTATAGCAAAAAAACAAAGATTAGACAAACAGGAAACTATAAAGACAGAATCAGACAGAAATCAGGTTCAGAGAGTATACTAACTAGTATCAAGAGGAAACAGCAGAGGAGGATCCCAGTCAAGACTCGAGCAGCAGCACACCCGTTGGACATGCAAGGGAACGTGAACAGAATGAGCACTATGTAGGACAAGTTAGGGATATCACTGACACACATACCACAAATAACCTTCCTAGCAACACATCAGTGGTACAAGGCTGTACATTATTCATTATACTGTAACTTCCCTAGAGAAAGGTATAGGAGTTTAGTTTTTCTAATCCTAAGTATTCTGCCTTTATATTTTAAAGCACAAATGCCGGCTGGAATCTTTTTATTTATTCTTTTAATGATTACATTTTTTACATTTCTTTACCTCCCCCGGAGCTCATCATCTGGGGACCTCCCCTCCTGTTTTGAAGATATTTGTGGGTTTTTTTGTGCTTTTTATGGCATAGAAAAATAGAAATATGACACTTGGCTAGCCGATGGTGCAGCTTTTCTATTGGCTGCCAGAGTGAACCCTACACCAGTGGCCATATTGTTTCCCTAGTTTGCCTGGTTGCTCGCTGCTCCGGACATCAGGGTAAAATATATATTTGTTATATATCTTTAACTGAATGCTGCTTTATCTTTATGTGGCTTTATCCACTCACGGTTTCACCTATCAAGTTTCCTGGGTCATAAAACGTACGCGGAGCAGAGCTGAACCTCCTTATTTGTCTAAATTTGTTGTGTAATTACAGTATGCGTTTTTTTTTTGTAGTATGCCCTAAGACGGTAACGTATTTTGAATAATCTTTTCCCTTAAACATGCTCTGGAATGGACATTCACCTAAGAAAGCAATGTGGTGCAGGGTATGGGTTAACCCTTGCTCCTGCAAAGCTATATGTTGCCCCTATATTTGGAAAGGAAAAAAATACGTTTCTCCCTAGAATAAAATAGAAGAAAAAACAATTTCTTGACACAAATTGTATTGCATGAATTTGACAATAAATATGAGTTCTAATAGATTGATGATAATAATGAATATATTTATTAATTCATGTAGTATTAAATTATTTTGGAGAGATTGCTGACTGATTGCTGCAATGACTGTGATTAATTAACCCATGACTTAAACTCTAGGGGCTATAAACAGCAGCGGTGTGCGGTGTGCAAAGTGGGGGGCGCGAGAATCTCTAGGGGAGGTGCGGGCGGTTACAGAGGTCCCGCACTCTTCCCCACGGCATTTAATTTAAATGCCAGGGGAGGCGCGAGGCCTCTGTAACTCTTTTACCTGGTTTCTGCCCCGTCTTCGGCGACACGCCGCCATGGCAATGTGGCGTCAAATGATGACGCGGGGCCATGTGCCGTCACGCGTCACCATGGTAACGTGCGTCAAATGACGCGGTGGGGTCACATGACGTCACATGACTCACAACGTCATTTGACGCTGAGTCTTAGGAGAGGGGGGGCGAGAACGCTGCGTTTCCCGGCAGGGGACGCAGCTCAAGAAGTTTGCGCACCCCTGATATACAGAATTGTTTTTTGAAAATAAATTGAAGAGTACATTGTGTCTGAATGAATCTCTCACCTAAAATCATGAGCGTCATATGTTAGTACAGTATGTCATTATTCATGTTCTTTTGACGCACGTTTTCCTATTCTTTATATGGTGTGCATCATGTTCATAATTATGAAAGCATTACAAATTGTTTGCGTCTATTTGCATTTGTCATTTACGCTAAGAAAAACTTGAGGGCCCAGCTTGACCCATTTGTGGTGCACAAATTGACGCATAATTATAGTTTATTATTACATTTCATTTGCATACGTGAGCCACAAACAACATCTAAACTTGGACTCTAACCCCATCCCATTGTGTCATTTTTTACACTGCACAATACAGATGGAACCGTCGGTTCGGAGCCGCTTTCCAGGTCAATCTGGGTGCAGGTCCCTGGCTATACAGATCTAAATTGTTTGTAAAATTAGTTACATACATAGGCAGACAAAAATACATGAATGTGCTATTTTTCTTTTAATCAGTTTCAATACAAAATTACTTTATACGATTTGAAAAATCGTTGTGTTCTTTTCAAAGCTATTATTTTTTAAATCTGGTTCATTAAGGAAATACAGTATAAGCATTTTAAATATGAAGTATCTGGGAGGTTAAAATTAAGTACTTGTCTGAGATAATTGCAGTCTAAAGGTTACCATGATAACTACAGAAACTAGAGATTGAAGTAAACTACATTTTCAAAACTACAGTATAAAAGCATAAAAAATAAGAGCAGGATATGCTCTGGGTGAGATACTAATATTACACAAAATAAACTCATATATGCTTCTGGGGGGCTGCTTTAATAATGAAGGAGCAGTATTAAGTTACTGTATGTAGCTTACAATAGCTATTTCTAATTAATTTTATGTATTTAAATGTTGGTGCACCATTTAGAAGTTTAAGTCTACACATTTCTCAAACATTGTTTCAGTTGGGATGGAGGAACCGTTTGTTTATTCATGTAAACTTAAAAAGTTACAAATCCAAATTTTAAGAACAATTGACTGGTTAAATTACCCCTGCAAAAAGACTAATTGAAACAGTTGCTAAGCAATTTTTAGATAAAATGTCTCAAATTAATTTTGATGGTATGGCTGCTTAGGAAAATACACACATCATTGAACATGGTGTCTATTGAAATGGAAGGGACAATGGGTTCTACATGGAATTATTCCCTGCTGGGTGGTTTTAGCCATACTTTCCCTATGTTACCTTTATGTCACCATGCAAGCTGTTTCTTTTCTTTTACTTCTCTTTTTCATAGCATATTATGAGGCTCTCAGTTAAAGTGCACTTCTATGTATGTTACAACCGTTAGAGAACTTCTTCCTTACTCTTACTTCCGAATCCAATTCATTTTCTTTTTCTCATTAGCATATGGAAAACTAAAAGTGCAATATGTAATGTTGCATTTACTATATATGATCTGTATATGCACAGTATATGTTGGTTAGATTATTTAATTCACCTAACTTAATTCATTCCGCAGAACATACTGTAACCATGAATTTTAGGTGTGGTGGATTTATGTGTAGTTGACTACAGTAGTTGTTTGAGTTAAGTTTTCAGCAACATTCTAAGAATGAGTGTTCCTTTTCACTTACTACTCTGACCTAATTTTCACTATAAAAATGCATCAAATAATGTATTGAACAAATGACAGAAACAATGTCATCCTAAGTGCATAAAATAATCCCCCATATAAAATGTGATTATTGATACTGTACATTGAAACTCTGTGGAATTTATTACTCTATGTTGATACATTGAAATACTGCAGTCAGTCATATTCAAAATAATAAGGGATAAAAGAGAGTAGAGAAAAAGTCCTAAATGCCTTTAAGACTGTGAAATCCTATACAATTTCAAGATTTGTTCTACATATGGTATTTAATGCAAATATTGGTGAAATATGGAGTTGGTCATTTATATATCTTATTATATTGATTGTACTTTGACAGTAGCTTTTTATAGCAAATAAGTAGGTATTCCTATTTATACAGCATATTTTAAGTGTCACTTTTAAGAAGGTCATGCAGTTGAAATTATATTGAGGACAGTCTGAGTCTTAATGTGGTTTTAGCAACAGTGGGAATAGGAGATTGAACAGGATGTTAAATGTTAATCTGTTGTGCTTAATCCCTGACCTTTCTCATTTGAATCTCTGTACTATACAAAGCGAGGAAAGAAAGAGATTTCTGACTGGTTATTACAATCTAACCCCAATGACAAGAAAAACTTTGTTTCATTACATTTCACAGGTCTGCCACAGCAATTTTTCTTCAATATAACATATTTACCTTGATTTGCTTTTTAGCATTTTCAGTTAATATATGAAATCAGTTTTGTATGAGGTCAGAATTTATGATTCTGTATGATGCACTATTCGGGCATATCTGAATTTATGTTCACTTTGCGAGGGACAAAAATGAAGCTCTTTAAAGCAGCTATTTAACTACAGAACAGGCATATGCATGCCAAGAATTAATTGGAAATGTCTTCACATCATAAGTGATGGCCTAACTGAAGTGCTCTATGCCCTTCTGAATCACCTCTGGCAAAGAAAATGGATGTGCATCCAAGTGGAATAACCAAGACCATGGTAAGGGGAGGCATAATAAATTATAGCACAGTTGGAGATTATATACTGTAGCTTTCAAGTTGTATGTAATTGCATGTTACATGTGAGAAATATTTTTGCGCACACTTTTCAGATACCTAATATATAAAATGATTGTCTTTATCATTTTCTTGTCTTAACTTTATATAGCCTCTTTAATTTTGCAAAACATATATTTTGGAACAATATTTTATTGCAATGAACTAATACAAAGCACATGTTAAGTGTAATACATATATTATAATTTGCTAAATATAATATTCTGCATTAATAGATTTGTACAATATTTGTATTAATTCATTATTTTCTTTGTCCATGGTTTTTAGATTTTATTTGGGTATTATACAGTAACTACATGCATAACTCATAATTAATGAAATAGCACATCAACAATGTTTTACACTATAATTTTTAATGGAAAAACTTTTTAAAAATAAAGTGAAGGTGGACAAAGCCTTGGCCATCTGAACTCAGCAAAAATAGAAGTCTTTAAACTTTTTAAAAAATCTGTTTGGTGGTCCATCAAAAATGTGTCTGTGCAAGTCCTAACCACTTTGTATGACAAGTACCTTTTGCAGTTATGGAGTTTAAAAAACAAAAAAAGATGGAATGCAAAACGGCAGCTAACATGAAAATCATAGCATACTAGCCGCTATGCTTTTGATGACCTCAATCACTATTATTAATTGTTTGAGAGAAAATGTTTGCAAGATGCCTAAGTAATACATTAGTTTTAATCTAATTCAATACTTTATTGAGGACGTTAAATGCATCAGCCATAATTTTCAACAGAAGGAATATGTAAGTACTGTATTTGTCTTAACCTTGTTACAGCAGCACTGATCATGAAGTCAATATTCCTATGCAATACAGTCTCAGAAATCTGCTTTTGGTCAGGTAACCATCGGTGATGCTCTTGCCTTTCACATTTTAGAATGTAATGGTGTAAAGCGCTGCATACATGGTTGGAGCTATATAAATAAAATGATGCATACATACATAGAATTAATACTATTTGTTATCAAATCCCCCAAGGAGATCTTTGCAAACACACACTAGTATGATTACTCAACAACCAATACTAAACTTATCTTTTTCTCACCCATGATATGAAATATAAATTGAACAGGAACCCCCAGTCTGAATAAACTATATTTAAATTTAAAAGATATACAAGTATCTCTGATAAAGTATAATCTTGGCTTTATTGTGCAGTTCATAAACTCATTATCATTTTGATTGCATTTTTCATCTTCATGCTGTACAACTGCTTGATTTATTATAGCGACAATTACCTGCATCACAGGATTGGCATCTGGTTTATCAGAGCATATAAAGTTCTTTAAAATAGCTTTCCCCTTTAAATTCCAGATGTGCACCATATCTCACAAGCGTATTTGAAACTTGGGGTGTAACAAATTGCTTTGTGTGCAATTAAAGCTAGGCGGCTAATAAAAGTGCCAAAAACAAACAGCTATATTCTTTCACCTGAAATTACTGATTTAGAGCATTGCAATTGGTCAGTACCTAGGATGGGAATAACAGTTTTTTTTATAATGGTATTGGAATCACAAAATTAGGTCTATTTAAAACTCACGATAAAATTACAATAGTTTTCTACATGGAAGGGTTATTAAAGACTATATACTGTATAAAAATATATACTGTATGTCTTATAGCTAAGACTGAATAGGGCAATTCTATATTCTATAATATATGTTCTATATATTCTAGGCCTAGTGCTACAACTTTAGAAGAAATTCAGCGCACAGCCAATGGAGTGGGTCCCAAACAAAAATAGTAAAAAATATATTCTTTATTGGTCCATAGTTAAAAAACAGAGGTCACACCCTCATTCATTATCCTAAGTATATGAAGGCTAAGGATCCAGCGCTGGAGCGCATGAATCACTTATTTACTCTAGTGCTACAACTTGACTGCTTATAAACATATAAGTATTTAACTATATAATATGTGAAGTTAGATGTACAGTAGCACTAGGTTTTTTTGTTCTAAAAATGAGGTCACAATCCTAGCAGCACTCTTTTTGACACATATATATATATATATATATATATATATATATAAGAAGAAAAGAGGAGAGAGCGCACGCCCCATAGCGTAAAAGAGTAACAATTTATTGGATTGGGGATGGGGAGAGGGGAGGGATAAGAATCGCACTCACAAGATAGCAAATACAAATGCACAGTTGTGAAATATTGTATCACCACCAAGCTGCAACATCACCGTAGTCCAAGGACGATATCCACAGGAAAGATGATACTCTGTGCTGGCAGTCAATAAAGGGTTGTTAAACGCCAGATAAATCCTTTTCGTTGGTGTTTAGCAGCTCGGATGGGTGTCTCACAAACCTCAGGAGAACACACGGTCTGTAACAGCATCTAGCGCGACCCGACCAGATCGCGCACTTCCGTGATGACGCAGTGTCGTGACGTAATTGCGTAGTGACATTTAATAAATTGTTACTCTTTTACACTATAGGGTGTGCGCTCTCTCCTCTTTTCTCTTCTACAGGTTCCACTGGATGTGGTTCATCCATTTGAGAGCAGCCTGAAGTTCCCCTTCTATTGGATATCACAACATATATTCTCTGGACTTTGTATTGGGACTGGTTCTATTTATTTTTCTATATATTTTTTTTATTGTATTTTTATTCAACATTTCCTTTTTTCACTAGTTGATCATTCAGTCATTGTATTATTAGTTGTTATTACTATAATATTCACATTTGTGTTGGCTATCACTTAACTTGTTCACCTGTTAATATATTATTATTTTGTAGGTTTACACTTTAGTACATTCACTACACAACCACTGGCGCTACTTTTTTTTGTTTTATATATATATATATATATATATATATATATATATATATATATATATATATATATATTAGTCAAAAAGAGTGCTGCTAGGATTGTGACCTATATATGTGATTATCTATCTATCTATCTATCTATCTATCTATCTATCTATCTATCTATCTATCTATCTATCTAGGATAGATAGATAGATAGATAGATAGATAGATAGATAGATAGATAGATAGATAGATAGATAGATAGATAGATAGATAGATAGATAGATAGATATAGATAGATAGATAGATAGATAGATAGATAGATAGATAGATAGATAGATAGATAGATAGATAGATATAGGGCACGTGGATTTGGGTTCTGAATTTAAAGGGGCTGTGTGTGTTTAAAAAATTTTTTTTAAGTCTCTTGGGATTATGGGTTGAATATAGCCAATCAATTACTTCCTAGTATATGGAATTATCCCCCAAGGGACCTTTAACTGGGATGGGGAAATCTAAATACAATTTTGTGGAGGCTTTGACATGTTATGCTGTTGGATGAGTATACAATATACAAGAGATGAGAGCCAAATCAAGAGCATATATACTGTACAGTACTGTATCAAAATGTTATATCAATAATTCTTCTAGGGGAGGGTTTATTGACTGTGCCTATGTGTCGTGCCTTATGCAGGAATAACTTGCCAGAGAATTAAAACAGGGATGATATTGTTAATTTAAAAGATGACATGAAAGAGCACTTATCAATGGTGCCAGACATCCACATTTCCATATAGGGGACTGGAATTGGCAGTATGCCATACAACATGGTCCTCTGCAGATAAACATGTACTGTTAGCCATGATTTGTAACATTGCTATAAGTTTTGTGGTATGACTCTGCTTACATTTATGTAACCCTTTTTGCATTGTACACCGCTATTTATGCATATATTGTAGAACACAGACTACAGTGTCAGTGTTATACACAAATAAAGTGTTTGTATTAGTAATACTAACTTGAATTGCTCAGTAATAGTTCAGTAAAACAAACATTTCCATTGAACACATACTGTAGCTCTATGACCTAGATTGACTAACCTTCGATTATGAAATCGCTGGGCGTTAATGGTCACAAAATATAGTACATTTTACCTCCTGTTTTTTCAAAACATTTTATTCGTAACGATAACTCTTAATTATTCATAGTGATACATGTGAGCTAAATGTAATGCCTTGATTGCTAATTAGTAAGCAAATCAGTATGCATTGAATAATTACATATGCAAGAGCGCATTTAACAGTATAGCAAATCGGCATGCAAATATATGCAAAAGAAGAATTCATTTATACAGTAATTACAGTACCTATTTACATACTACACAAAACTCTGATACTTGGTAATATCGGGGCTCAAACAAACACTGATGAATCAGACTGCTCTCCTTTGTAAAGGTCCTAATAAATGCAGATGCAAAGGGTAACAACAATAGCACATACAGCTGCGGCCGCCTTTATCCTAATGCAGCCGTAGCGGCACAACTATGATAACTGCGGGCAGATGCAGTATATATATTTTTTCTTCCAGAATATGTTCCGGTATTTTAGCGCTCGTAATATTAGCATATTCTTAGCGCTGTCTGCAATACTGCAATACCGTCTAAAAACTCAGGTGGACGTTCGCGAGCTGTTGTCTTCAAAGTCTAATACTGTAGCAGTTCAACCTACGTCGGTACACAGTCTGTGTGTGCGCGCGCAGTAATTGTAAATTTGCATTTTATACATGCATGTACAGTGCTGTACAGGCAGTCCTCGGTTATTCGACACAATGTGTTACTCAAAATGGCGTTGGAAAGCGAAACGTTGGAAAGCGAAACACGTTTTCCCATAGCAACACTGTTTAAATGAAAGGTTCCGTTCCTGAAGGCATTTTTAACACTAAAATACACCAAATATTTTATGCAGGCAATAAGATATGCAGCACACACATAAATTATATACTGTATTATATATATAATATAACATAATGAATAATATATTATATAGTATAATATAATATTATATAGAATAATATATTGTATATATATATATATGCTCTTGCGACGCTTTGCAACTTTGTGTATGTGTGTATATATATATATACACACATACACATAAACAACGTTGCAAAGCGTCGTAAGAGCGTTGGATAAGCCGTTTTGTGTTGTAAAAATGAATATAGGTATGCATTGCATAGCGTTGGATAAGCCATTCGTTGTAAAACGAATCGTTGTAAAATGAGGACTGCCTGTATGTCTCATTTGAACATTGTTGAAACGCATAGGCGTGTACTGTAACAGCAATAGAACAAGGTAAGAATCAAAAATCCAGCCGCTCCATAATACAAAAAGTAGGCACTCACCAGCAAAAAGGGGTTAAAAAGGTATACTTTAATGAACTACATAAAAAACAAAAAAACAGACAATACTAACTACTCTCCCACATGTTTCACGCCTACTGTGGCACTTTCTCAAGGAGTAATGAAGTAAGGGAGGTCCTGGGTATTTATGACTCTCCCCGTCATACAAGACAGCTGATATCAATAATCAATTAAATATGTCTTGCAGAAAGAACAGAGAAGATAAAGAGAGAGAAAAAGAAAAGAAAAAAGAAACAGAACATCCTACAATAATCACGCATGATCTGCAGAGATTAACCCGCACTATACCAGCAATAGTTACCAGAGTTGATGAAATAAACTCATGTTTTGCATACATATTGTCCTTACTGAGTGATAGAACAACTAGCACAGTGAAAGTCAAAGCTTACAAATAAAAGTAAGCAAAATTCACCTAGTTCCTCATGTGACATAATAATATGTCTACGGATACATCATTTAATACGATCCAATATGAATAATGCAATAAATCATAGAATATATAAATAATTGGTTATGCATTACAAATGCACCGTAAAGAATCCAATGAATGCAAAGATGTCCTATATATAGAAATCAATTAAGGCAAAACATAGGCATATATAGCTAATTTGAGCAAGATAAAAGAATATAAAGGAAAAAAGAAGAAAAAGAAGGCAACAATATACACAAATAATGATGACTAAATCTGAAAGCTGTGTAGAACACACTAGGTAGAGATAACAAAGATTGAACTGATTAGAGCTCAATATAATGCTCAATATATGCTCAATGCATATGAGATTGATCACTAAAAAAGATCAGCTACACCCTGTATCTAAACATTTTGATACCTGTCAGAATGGAAGTATGACTAACTTCAAATGTGTCGCATTGGAATCTGTGAGACCACGCTATAGAGGGGGAGATAGAAGTAATTTGCTTCACAGGCGTGAAGCTTTTTGGATTTTCACATTAAACACTCTGGTACCTAATGGGTTAAACATTGATTTGAATCTAAAAAGCTTCTTATAGATTAATTTAGCATTAGTGTTTATTATGATATACCATGAATGTTATTTTTATCACTACTTATTTTTTAAATATATTAATTCAAGAGGATTTATTTCTCTTTAATAATATTTATATTTAAATTTATTATTAGTTTTTTCAACAATATTTATCCATTATATTGAGCTCTAATCAGTTCAATCTTTGTTATCTCTACCTAGTGTGTTCTACACAGCTTTCAGATTTAGTCATCATTATTTGTGTATATTGTTGCCTTCTTTTTCTTCTTTTTTCTTCTTTTTTCCTTTATATTCTTTTATCTTTCTCAAATTAGCTATATATGCCTATGTTTTGCCTTAATTGATTTCTATATATAGGACATCTT
The DNA here is from genome assembly GCF_040206685.1 of Ascaphus truei. NCBI lineage: Eukaryota > Metazoa > Chordata > Amphibia > Anura > Ascaphidae > Ascaphus > Ascaphus truei. Next base: position 93,954,972 of record NC_134485.1, read on the forward strand.
TGCATTCATTGCATTCTTTACGGTGCATTTGTAATGCATAACCAATTATTTATATATTCTAAGATTTATTGCATTATTCATATTGGATTGTATTAAATGATGTATCCGTAGTCATATTATTATGTCACATGAGGAACTAGGTGAATTTTGCTTACTTTTATTTGTAAGCTCAGACTTTCACTGTGCTAGTTGTTCTTTCACTCAGTAAAGACAATATGTATGCAAAACATGAGTTTATTTCATCAACTCTGGTAACTATTGCTGGTATAGTGCGGGTTAATCTCTGCAGATCATGCATGATTATTGTAGGATGTTCTGTTTCTTTTTTCTTTTCTTTTCTTTTTCTCTCTCTTTATCTTCTCTGTTCTTTCTGCAAGACATATTTAATTGATTATTGATATCAGCTGTCTTGTATGACGGGGAGAGTCATAAATACCCAGGACCTCCCTTACTTCATTACTCCTTGAGAAACTGCCACAGTAGGCGTGAAACATGTAGGAGAGTAGTTAGTACTGTCTGTTTTTTTGTTTTTTATGTAGTTCATTAAAGTATACCTTTTTAACCCCTTTTTGCTGGTGAGTGCCTACTTTTTGTATTATGGAGCGGCTGGATTTTTGATTCTTACCTTGTTCTATTGCTGTGTATTAGAATCTGCTTCACCACCGGATGCCTGGAGGAGACGCTTTTGGCAGCGTCAGGGCAGCTGCAGCAAGAAAGGATGACCAAGGCGGCGTATCATCGTGAGTAAAGGGTACTCCACGCCGGGCATAGCCAGGGCAAGGGGGACGATAGTGACTGCACCTCACAATTGGTTGTCCCCCCCTGTGTCCCCTCCTTGTCACCATTATCTATCTGAACATAGAAAACTGCAGCCCTTTTATCCTTTATTTTCTGGTGTCAACTCCTATTATCACTTTACTACTGCCTAAAGGCTTTATTTCCAAACTCCTGGAGCTTTGACACGGTTTTTTCTTTGTTGTGTACTGTAACAGTATCACATTTCGGCATACTGTATACAGCACTCTCCCCGCGCTCACCTCCACATACACACAGGCTAATTTACTGCACTGCAGTATTTCAACTTCTTATCTTATCTACAGTACACCTCTCCCACACCATTCCTTTGAATGGGTGTCTTTCTGGTTTCAATCACATTCCTGTCATCACATTCCTGCGTGTGTAACGTAGCAGTGCAGAGCCTGGTTTGATTTATTCTGTGTTGACTATTAATGCTCATTGGGGGAAAAAAATTTCAAGAGTGAGTGACCAAAAAAAAAATATATTTTTTTTTCTCGTCATTTTTTATTTTTATTTTCTTCACATGCCTGCCTAGACCATCTTGATATTATGATATTCAATCTGTGCTGTGGCTTTCGACTGCGACACTGTGCGTTTGCACATGATTGATTTGTGTGATTTTTATGTATTTGGGGGTGTGGGGATCAAATTATTATGATGACCTGCCTGTTGAAAATATGTAATGTCTTTGAACTACAGTACAGCTAATCCTTCATGCAGCTTTACCCCCCTCCCCCCGCAGACACAAACAAGGCTCGCTCAAGGATTTCAACCTCTTATCGACACCTCTCCAAAACCATTCATTTTCAAAAGCTTGTCTTTGTGCTTTTCAACCTCTCTCAGACCATTCGTTAATTTTCCTATTGTTGGCTTTCCCTTATGTTAATCTGATTATGTAACCAATTAAAAAGGTAACTAATTATTAAAACTGTATGTATTCTTGAAGAATCCCCCACACACACATTCACAGTGAATTTAAAGTTCAAAGAAATAAAATCTTAATGTAATTAAATATGTATTTTATCAGGAAAGAAAAATACAAATAATCATTGAGAGAGGGGGGGAGTTGAAAATTGAGGGCCGGTGGATAATCATGAATAATACACATTGATAATAATAAAACAGTAATACAAATTTTCCGTCTTTATCTTCTTCCTCATTCTGTGTAGTTCATTGAGAGAGGGGAGATTTTGTGTAAATCAGGACTGCAGTTTAGATACACTTAACTGTACACACAGTTCACAAAATTTAGACATGATCCCCCCCCTCCACCTGTCCATCCTTTTTTCTCTGAAAAGACAAGAAAATAAAAAATTAGTGCAGTTATGTGCATACTGTTTTATGGCATTGTGTACTGTATAGCTACTCCATATTGGACTACAGTCTGCAGATAGTACTGTCAAACGAGTCTATACTGGAACTACTGTATACTATAACTACTGTTAAATACTTTGTAACCAGATGGCTAGTGCTGCTCTCTCAGAAAAGAAAACAATGTGTGCAGTTAGGTGCATATTATGGCATTGTGTACTGTATAGCTACTCCATATTGGACTACAGTATGCAGATACACTGTAGTACTGTCAAACTAGTCTATACTGGAACTACTGTATACTGTAACTACTGTTAAATACTTTGTAACCGGATGGCTAGTGCTGCTCTCTCAGGAAAGAAAAAATCTGTGCCATACTTACCTGTATCATACTGTATTTGGTGTGCCTGTACTTACCATACTACAATACAGTACTATACCATACTACCTTCCTGATGCTTGCCCATTACGCTCGATCACAATGGGCAACACAGTCGCAATATGGTCAATATATTTATTGCATCGTTCCACGGTGAGTACATAGTTCCAAAAACTCATTATGCCTTGCGCCAACTCATCCTTTTTGGAGGGTTTCACGACTTTTCGGATATGATCCTTCAGCTGATGCCAGACCATTTCGATAGGATTGAAGTCTAGATATCTGTCATTGGAGGGGGAAAAAAAGGACAATTAGTTAAAGAGATACACTGTAAAAATAGTTGGAAAAAATGAAACACGGTTACCGCACTTACTCTGCTGGCGTCTTCACCCAGTTGATACCGCGCTCAAGAATATGCGCTGTTGACGCGGTGTGCTTCGGATCGTTGTCCTGGTAGAAACGGTGACCATCTGGGAACTCATGTGTGATGCATTCCACAATCTCAGGCACAATTTGCTCTTGGAAAAAAGCTTTATTCATGATTCCTATAACAAGAAAAGAAAAGTGCTCAAAAAACTGCACACTAGTACAGTACAGTGCATAAGGCAAAAGCGTGTGACTTATTTTACCTTCAAAGATGACAATGCATCCTGGTCCACGCCTAGAGATGGCACCCTTCATGCATCTTCACTGGGTGTTTTGGACGCGGCTTCATAGATATGCGACTTTTTTGTGGAATGCAAAGGTGGCAAATCTCTCCAGCGATACAGTAGACTCATCAGTGAATATGCATTCCTGGAAAGTTTCTCCACTGTCGATCCATGCCTGGGCCTGGACCACTCTCTTGATCTTGTTAACGTCCCTTATCATAGGGTACGCTCTGTAATGACAAGGAATAATTTTATAAGTACTGTACAGTTTCTTAAACAACACTTTAACCTCCTGTACTGTCCAGTACTAACCTCACATGTCCATATTTCCATCCAATTCTGTGTCTCATCTTCTTTATGCTGGTCTTGGATACAGTGAGATTGTGATTTTGCAGCAGAGTGTATTTGACCTTTAAGGCACTCTTCTCATCATTCTCTTCACTTATTTTGTCGACCAGAAGAGTTGTCTCCCTACAGTGTAAAGAAAAACAACAATCCTGTAAGTTACAGTGCAGTAGGCCACAAGTACAGCACAGAAACAAAAACAAAAACAAAAAAAGTTGGAGCGCAGAGAAAAAGGAAGAAAAGAAGGGAGAATTAAACAAAGGTTCACTTTATTATGCACTATACAATTTAAAACTTACAATCAATATTGTTGAGTGCCCGATGATGATCTTGGGTCCAAACACCGCTCTCGTCATCACCACCCCTGCCTCAACTCTCACTCCTTGCCTCGGATCACCGCTGGTCAAAGCCGAGTTCCAAAACCGGAACTCAGCCCTAGCTGAATGGTAGGCGGGCACTCTCGCAGGCTCTCTCGCGAGATTTGCACTGGCAGGCAATGTAGGGAGGCTAGCATACGGGGAGACCTAACTGGACACCTCAACCGGGCTGGTTGAGTGAGAGTTGAGGCAGGGGTGGTGACGACGAGAGCGGTGTTTGGACCCAAGATCCTCATCAGGCACTCACCACTATTGATTGTAAGTTTTAAATTGTATAGTGCATAATAAAGTGAACCTTTGTTTAATACTCCCTCCCTTTCTTCTTTTTTCTCTGCGCTCCAACTTTTTTTTTGTTTCTGATGACTGTTGTCCCGGCTGATCACCGGAGAGTGGAGGAGCTGCGGGAGAAAAGAAGATTCTGAAAGACTTTTGAAGATCCTACAGACGAGCGCAACCTCTAATGTGGGAACACAAGTACAGCACATCATTTACAGTAAACAATAATAGATAGATATACTGTATTATATAGTAATATAAATACACAGAAATAACTATAATATTAGATAGATCTATACTATATAGTTATAGTAATATGCAGCAATATAAACAATAATAGATAGATATACTGTATTATATAGTTATATAAATAAACACAAATAACTATAATATTAGATAGATCTATACTATTGAGTTATATTAATATGCAGCAATATAAACAATAATAGATACATATACTGTATTATATAGTAATATAAATATACTTACGCGGTAGTTACCGTTGGTGTCCTCGTGCGTTGTTTGTTTTTTCCGTGTGCATGATAGCACACGGTGGTTGATGGCACAACGAGGCCAGAAGCAGCTAACGAGCGTTGGATATCTGCAATTCGTTGTCCGCTCGTGTACATCCCCTTAATTCTCATGCTGAGATCCTTAGAAATCTTTTTAACAGGCATTGCTGCGAGTAGAAAGAAATACAAGCACAAGAATGTATATTCGATGTTTAGTCGATGTGTATTCAATGTGCAGTGAATCCACAAAATGGATGGTGTATTTATACGTTAATGACTCACATTAGCGTACGTCAACTTTTAACACCTGTACCTCGTCGCCATGCATAAAAGGTTACACACTTTGCATAGCCCACCACTCGATGATCTGTATCGGAACTTTCCCTTATCCAGATACTGCATTGTGCCATCTGCTTCCATGGATCAACCCTGATTCTACGGACGCAGGAACCCACTCGCCTCTGCCGTGCCTGTCACGCAGAACAAGCGAAAGGCAGGAGCCATTTCCAAGCCAAGGCCAAAGTGAAAGGCCAAGGCTAATAAAGAAAACCTTCTGCTGACCCCAAAGGCTAAGGGTTTTAATAAACGTAAGCCTTATTATGTCAAGAAGAAATTCGGTGATGTACACTCAAAGCAAAACAAATGGCAGCGAACCCGCAGGCCACTTCCTCGATTACGCTTCGACGACTCTGCCGCTGCTCTCCCTGAAACCCACAGCCCATCTTCTCCACTACTCTTCGACGATGCTGCTGCTGGTCTCCTGGAAATCCATGGGTCACTTTCTCCATTACGCTTAGACGACTCTGCCGCTTCTCTCCCGGAAATCCACAGGTCACTTTCTCCATCCCTCTTCGACGATGCTGCCGCTTCTCTCCCGGAAATCCACAGGTCACCTCCTCCATCCTTCTTTGATGACGCTGCCGCTTCTCTCCAGGGAACCCCTATCTAATCCTCCGTAGCACCCATCCACCCAGATGTCCAAAGCACCCTATGCACAAGATCCAGCTTGTTAGATCGCATGCTTAATGGGTTAAGTGTCGATATCCCCGGGAACTCTACTATGCTGGTAAAGATAGATCTTCTTTTAGAGACCATGCTAAATATGGATCAACGGATGGAGAAGATGGATCAACGGATGGAGAAGATGGATCAACGGATGGAGAAGATGGATCAATGGATGGAGAAGATACACTGGCGACACACTTTATTCGAGCTCGGCTAGTCCCACGAATTCGGGTATACTCGGGTGTATTGAGGTTTGTGACTGTTTTCTGCCCGAGTGCATTGCGTTATTTTCCAGGCAGGGATTGAAGCATTTTATTCCCGCTGGCTGCAATACTGCACACAATTCATGAATTTATGCCATCTGGTAGACACGCAAAGCATTGCAGCCTATTAAATCCTAATCATTATCATTTAACAGATCAGCCGCCCATCAGCCAGGCATGAACCATGGCTGGGAAGGCAAACGCAACGGGGCTTGTCTGAGGTGAGGAGCGGCGCATTCCAGGTATCTGCCAGGTACATACTGGGTATTTGCTCGAATAAAGTGTGTCGCAGCAGTAGAGACTGACATAGCGGGGATACATAATTTGCTTTGAGTTCATGCCCCTGTATCTACGACGCCGGAGCAGGAAGTTGGCATGGATGGGATGAATGGGACCTTCGACCGCCTTCCATCACCAAGCGCACCCCCTCCACCAGAAGAATATGTGTACATGTATGCCGTTGATGAGGATGACATGACAACCCCGTCAAGACCACGCCAGGAGACAACACGGCGACCAAGACAGGAGGAAAGCATCCTCCTAGACAACCTACCCTCGCCCGCCGCCACAAGCACACCAGCTCCCAGAACACCCGCTCCCAGAATCCAACCCACATACACTTGCATCGATACGGTGCCCGACATAATCCTGCGCCAGCTGCCCAATCCACTCAGGGAGAAGTATAGGGTGATGAGTGCTGGTTTACCCCAGAAGTATGGCATGTTAATTTTTAAGCACCACGTGTCCTACTTGGTGTACTGCGGGTGGGCCAACAATGTAAACTACGAAGGAAATCGTGAAAAAAGGGCGCTTCCTGAAAATTTAAGAAGGACTATTGTGGAGGAATTGCGGCGCTATTTTTCAATTACAGATCCTGTAATGAAAATCTTGAGAGACGCCATTAATGGCATTTTGCGTCATACAAGGCATCGGTCCTGAAAGGACAATCTGGTGGGGATCGAATTTGTGTGACTGTTCAAATGTTGTTTATTTTTTGACTTGTTGCTTGTTTTAACTTGTATTAATAAATAAATGTTTTTACTTACACAAGACCTGCACAACTCCAGTCCTCGAGGGCCGCAAACAGGCCCGGTTTTCAGGTTATCCTGAAAACGGGCCTGTTTGCGGCCCTCGAGGACTGGAGTTCTGCAGGCCTGACTTGCTGTTCAGCACACCATCCTTGTTTTAAATTTTATTAATAAAGATTTTTTTTACTAACACCATACTGTTGTGCTGTAAATGTTTTGACTTTCTGTACTTCAATAAAGGAGATGTTGCGTGTTTTAAATTTAATTAATAAATATTTTTTTTTACTTACGCAAGACCTGCACAACTCCAGTCCTCGGGGGCCGCAAACAGGCCCGGTTTTCAGGATATCCTGAAAACCAGGCCTGTTTGTGGCCCTCAAGGACTGGAGTTGTGCAGGCCTGACTTACTGTACTGTACACCATCCTACTGTAAATGTTTTGACTTTCTGTACATAAATGTTTTTACTAGCAGTACACCATACACCTGTAAATGTTTGAATTGCTGTACACTTTAAATGTTTTTAAACTGTATTTGTAAATAAATGTTTTTGTACTTACTCCACCAATAAAAGAAAATGTTGATTTGTTTTAAATTGTTCCATTGTCTCCTTTAATACTGTAACAAAATACAGTGTTTCTAGAACATACAGTACAGTACTGTCCAGGCATACTGTCCAGGCATACTGTACAGTACTGTACTGTATACTGTAGGCATGCTCAGTACATCACAAGAGTAGTAAAACAATACATGCTGTACGGGTATAGAATACAGTACACATATGTACTGGAATACATGTAGAATAAATGCATACTTTTTATTTTTTGGGTTTATTATACAGCATATATATAATAAAGTATTGTATACGGTCTGAAAACAACAGCATACTGTTTCAGGTTTTCTATGAAGCTTTCAGTTACAGTATTCTATCCTAATCAATAACAACGGCCACTAAACTGTTGACTCCGGTACGTGGTTTTTTTAAATCCGATTCAGCAATGTGCACGCATTGTAACACAAAGCGATATTATCCATCGAAATCTCTCCTTTTGCCGTTTTCCGCATGAGATGACAAAGTTTTCTTTTCTGAAGAAAAACAAAAGTACAAGTTTAACTGTAAGGATCAGTCAGTCCCCTAAAGAAGTTCCCACAGTCAGTCCCACCAATAATTTTCTCGGGGGGTGTCTCCTGTTCACATGCGCATGCCCCTACTGTCGATGTGATGACACGCATATGCGTTTCAAGAAGGTTCCAATGCGCATGCGCCTAGCTTTCCACCTATTGTTCAGTATCTACTGTAGAAGCTGCTCAGCCAATGATATTGCTTACAGGAGAATCGCTTGACTGTGCATTGATATTGATATTTCAAAAACAGAATAAAATACGGCAACATTACTCACCATAGACTTTGCCAATCAGCTGGCGCCGAGCCACTGCCAGTCCCGTATTCTTGATTATACACGTAGTTGACAGGTGACAGCGGGACTACTACACCTGTAGTCAGCTGATGAGGCTGGAAATCGCTTTGGTACATGCAAGCTTGCTGGAATCTGTACGCGAAATCCGGCTCAGGCTGCAGGTATCCGGGCGGGGACAGATACCAAGGGTTGCCGGTCACCAGGTTTTCACTGACGGTCAAACCGTTTTTGGAAGCTGGCGCTGTCGCTGGCGCATTGCTTGCCTGCGACTGACATTTCTTAGTTGGTTTTAACATGACCTTTCGCCTTTTGAAGTCTCCATGATCAAAGATACGGGAAAAATCTGGTGCTACACACCAATACCCTCCTTTAGGCCTCAGCCATGTTAACTGCTTGCTGGCGGAAGAGCGCTGACGCCCGCTCCCACTCAGCACTGAGCCCCTACAGCCGCAATTAGAGCGGCTTTAGTAGGGGCTCACCTGCGCTTCCACGTGCTTGCGGAAGCACAGGTCTTAGGGGAATTTAAAATTCCCCCGCTTGCTGGCGAGACAGGCCGGTCAAGTGAGCGGTTCGCCCAATGAAGGCCCGCCCCCGGCCCGCCCCCTGAAGGCCCCCTGAAGGCCCGCTGACGGCGCGTGCCGTAAGCAACCGCAAGACCAGGGAAAGCACCCGCTTTCCCTGCGCCTCAGCGCGCCTCACCGAGCCAGCAGGCAGCATGGACTCGGCCTTAAGACTGTGTGCGGGATCAATACAAAAAAAACACGGATCGATACATAACTTTTTCCTTATTGCACGCTTCCACACATGAGCATCTGGTGAAAATTTGTAAAAGTTATAGTTTTCGATAAAATACTGATAAATTTGACCAACTGTTGCCATCATATCATCTGTTTCATTAATCGCGGCCCATATTAAATAAGCGTACGTTCTGTTGGGTTTTTGGAACACGGACTGCAGTTGTGCACTCATGTCGGGACTCTCAGGACAATAAAACAAGACCAGACACTGTGCATTTATTTTTTAATATGAAAAGCCTAAATTGATACATTATTGTAACTTCTTCAGTACCAAGGTCAATTACAATGGACCACTGTGGTATTTTTTTAAACACCTGCAAGTCGACACATTACTGAAGTGCATGCGCATTACAATTCATGAATATCTGCCACCTGGCGGATACGCGAAGAATTTCAACCAATTAAATCCTAACCATTATCAATAAACACATCAATAAACACATCAACCGCGGGTGACGCCGGCATGAATGCAACATGAATGCGGCATAAATGCTGTGAAGTACGTGGCTTTCGGAAAAAATCCGGAGATGTTGGAGAATAAAATGGGCTGCGGCTGTATACAAAACGACCCCAAGAGGTAGGATCAAAAAAGCACCCGAAATTGTGCACTCATTGCCTAGTATATAGTATGATGCGTAATACCCTATATGATTCTGCTACGTGGAATATTATAGTCAGAAGCAGAGGGTTAAAAATGAAAATAATAAAACTTTAATACATCCAATTCATTAAACACTCAAAAGTTAAAAACATAGTCCTCGTAGTGGAGTCAGAGGAACTCATAGTAAGTACAAGTGACTATTCACAATTTAATAATATGTATACGGTCCTCAGAAGCTGCAGACTTATATCACCTTGATATCATATACTATAGAGGTAGCAGTCACTGTGTGATAGTCACCATCTGCTAAATGCATAATGTGTGTAAGTACTGCTAGATACAACCAGGGGTAACACAGTGGGGTAATTATATGATACTAATGTCAAAATTGAATGTACCATGAATTAGGCACTTGTATACAGTATCAACCCCCCCCCCCCCCATGTAAAGGGCATAATAATCCGGAAAAAGTCATACTGTATGTTATTAGTCCCTCCCTGGTGTCCCCATACCAGCTAGATGTAACAATTAACAGGAGATTCTTGCTCTACATGGGTAAGCAGCACACTGTATCCACATTAAAGGCACAGCATAAATGCTATTGATAGCACACGGAGGTGCAACATGCAACATAAACCACTGCAGTAGCGAGACAACTGACAGTTGTTAAACTCCCATTCAGATTACAATTCCCGCCCATATACAAGCCGTGTGTGTAGGAGATGCGGTGAAGCCATCCGCAGCTCACTCTGTGACGTCACTCCTGCGACGTCCTACTCAGCCGACACGTGTTTTGCGTGTATGACCCGCTTCATCAGGGGGAGGAGTCTATACAGAACCCTCCTCTCCATGACGCTTAATATATCCACATCGTGGAGGTTCGTAGTGTCCTGGCCAATCAGTGCAGAATAATGTGAATGCCCTATCTAAGCGGGCAAACCTTAAATGAATAGTATCACGGACCTGTTAATATAAGAACATTAACACTCCAAACCTCCATACTGTTACTGATTGGATATATCCATTGAATTAATTGTGTAGGAACAGTGAAAGGCAATGTATTATGTTTGAGACATTGATAGTTGGATCCTTTTGTTCTAACTGATAGGGGGAGAGAGGTACTCCTTTCCTATAAGGGGTAATGAGCATCGGATATCTATGACATAGGGGAATCTAGGATCTTGTAGTGTAGGAATGAGTGGTCCATTATGGAGATCTGCCCAAAATGGTCAATACAGATCAAAGATGGAATTATGACCCCTAATCTCCCCAAATAATATCCAGTGGATTTATAGGAAGATCCAGAAGTACGGGTGTATCAGTCTGAAGGGCTGAACCCTCATCCAATGCACCTGCGTAATGATGAGGGGTAATGAGCATCGGATATCTATGACATAGGGGAATCTAGGATCTTGTAGTGTAGGAATGAGTGGTCCATTATGGAGATCTGCCCAAAATGGTCAATACAGATCAAAGATGGAATTATGACCCCTAATCTCCCCAAATAATATCCAGTGGATTTATAGGAAGGATAAATAGAGAAAGCCCTCATTAAGACCAAAAGGTGACTGGTCTGGAGCTGAAAAATCCAGCGGCATTCCCGCTGGAGCAGTTTTTTATCCCAGTCACCTCCCCTAGGGTTACGTGGAATGTGTTCTATTGCAGTGAAATGCATGACATTCTTGTTATGTTGATGATATTCTATAACATGCCTCGCCACAGGAGTGTCCACTGCATTTCTCACACTGCCTATATGTTCCAACACCCTGGTCTTGAAAGCTCTGTGAGTTTTGCCTACACACATAATTCCGCAATCACAGATCATGAGGTCGATTACGCCACAACTTAGACAGTTCATAAACTCCTTGATTGGAAATGTTGTGGTATTAGATGAATTTGAAAAGGTCTCAGTAATCCTCATGTAGGGGCAGGCCTTACATCTAGTGCAAGGAAAATAACCCTGTGGTTTCTCGCCTAGCCAGGTCTTTTGAGGCTGTGCCTGAAAGTGACTGCATACTAGACGATCCTTTAAGTTTTTACTCCGTCTACAGCTGGTGCTAGGATCGTCATGCAGGATACCTCTCAGATCCAAATCCTCTAGCAAAATATACCAGTATTTTCTAAGGATATTTTTTATGTCTTGCCACTGGCTACTGTACCCTCCAATAAACCTTACGAATTTGTCTATATGGTCTAATTTCTTGTTAAATAGTAGTGTATCTCTAGGTGACACCAATGCTCTGTAGTATGCCCTTTTAATGATTTTCCTGGAGAACCCCCGTTCGATGAATCTCATGGACATATCAAATGATTGTTTTTTAAAATCTGTTATTGATGAACAGTTGCGTCGTAACCTTAAAAATTGTCCCACCGGTATGTTATCAGTTATGTGCCTATGGTGATGACTCGTGGCCATTAGTAAGGTGTTTGTAGAGGTCGGTTTCCTGTTGATGCTTGTTTCAACATTGCCTTCTGTTGTCTTTAAAATCGTGATATTAAGGAACTCTATCAGTGTCTCACTTTCTTGATACGTTAATTTCAAGTTATGTGTGGTGGTATTCAACACTTGAATAAACTCAATAAGTAGTTCTCTCGTCCTGTTCCAGAACTGGAGGATATCATCGATATACCTGACCCACAACACTACTTGTTCCGGATATCTTTCCAGGGTTTCGATGAAGACCACCGTCTCCTCCCACCAGCCCAGGTATAAATTGGCACAGGTGGTCCCCATTGCCGTACCTTGTACTTGATGGTAAAGTTTTTGGCCAAAGAGGAAGTAGTTGTGGGTCAGGGTATAATCGAGAAGAGACAGTACTAGGTCACTGTGGGGCTTCGTGTCATCACACCTAGCTTTGAGAAAATGGGCAACAGCTTGCATCCCATATTTATGTGGGATGCTTGAATAGAGTCCCTCCACATCTAAGCCCACTAACAACGTCCCCTGGTCAAGTTTGATATTATCCAGTTTAATCAAAACATCCTTTGTGTCTCTAACATAAGACAGGAGACTGGTTACAAAAGGACGTAAAAATGTGTCTAGGTATGCACTCACACGTGATGTAATGTTATCAAATCCCGACAGAATCGGTCTCCCTGGGGGTGGGGGGGGGGGTTACCCCCTTGTGGATTTTGGGAAGACAGTAAAATGTTGCTACTTATGGTTCCTGATCAACCTGAAATCATGTTCTTGTTTAGAAATCAGTTTACGTGTGAGGCCATCTGTCAGGATGGTGGTAAGTTCCTTCAGAAACATGTTAGTGGGATTAGTCTTTAGGACCACGTAGCACTCTGTATCCGACAAAAGATGTCTGCATTCTGCAACATAGTCCTGTTGGTCCATAATGACTCTGTTGCCTCCTTTGTCGGAAGGTTTGACTGTAATAGAGTTATCACTTTCCAGATTTTTAAGGCCTTTCTCTCTGATGATGTGATATTCTGTTTCCTTCTGTTAGTTTTAAGGGCCATCATGTCTTTTGTAGCCAATTTGCAGAACACATCAACATTCATGCTTACTTGTGGTGGGGGTACAAATAATTATTTACTTCTCACATTAGTAAAAGGTCCCTCTCCTGGAGGTTTAAGATTATCCTCTACCAGACTCTCCAAAATATCTATATTATCTAGCTCTTGAGTGCCGCTGGATTTTTCAGCTCCAGACTCACCTTTCAGTCTTAATGAAGGCTTTCTCTACTCATCCTTCCTCTAAATCCAGTGGATATTATTTGGGGTCGATTAGGGGATCCAGGGATATAGTCATAATTCCATCTTTGATCTGTATTGACCGTTTTGGGCAGATCTCCATAATGGACCACTCATTCCTACACTACAACATCCTAGATTCCCCTATGACATAGATATCTGATGCTCAGTACCCCTTATATGAATGGAGTACCTCCCTCCCCCTATCAGTTAGAACAAAAGGATCCAACTATCAATGTCTCAAACATAATACATTGCCTTTCACTGTTCCTACACAATTAATTCAATGGATATATCCATCAGTAACAGTATGGAGGTTTGGAGTGTTAATGTTCTTATATTAACAGGTCCGTGATACTAATCATTTAAAGTTCGCCCGCTTAGATAGGGCATTCACAGTATTCTGCAGTGATTGGCCAGGACACTACGAGCCTCCACGATGTGGGTATATTAAGCGTCATGGAGAGGAGGGTTCTGTATAGACTCCTCCCCCTGATGAAGCGTGTCATACACGCGAAACACGTGGCGGCAGAGTAGGACATAGCAGGAGTGACGTCACGGAGGGAGCTGCGGATGGCTTCACCGCATCTCCTACACACACGGCTTGTAATCTGAATGGGAGTTTATCCCGCTGTTAGTTGTCTGGCTACTGCAGAGGCTTATGTTGCATGTTGCACCTCCGTGTGCTATCAATAGAATTTATGCTGTGCGGTTAATGTGGATACAGTGTGCTGCTTACCCATATAGAGCAGGAATCTCCTGTTAATTGTTACATCTAGCTGGTATGGGGACACCAGGGAGGGACTAATAACATACAGTATGACTTTTTCCGGATTATTATTCCCTTCACAGGGGTTTTTTTGATACTGTATACAAGTGCCTTATTCATCGTACATCAAATTTTGACATTAGTATACTATAATTACCCCACTGTGTTACCCCTGGTTGTATCTAGCAGTACTTACACACATTATGCATTTATCAGATGGTGACTTTATCACACAGTGACTGCTACCGCTATAGTATATGATATCAAGGTGATATAAGTCTGCAGCTTCTGAGGACTGTATACATATTATTCAATTGCGAATAGTCACTTGTACTTACTATGAGTTCCTCTGACTCCACTACGAGGACTATCAATGTTTTTAACTTTTGAGTGTTTAATGAATTGGATGTTTTAAAGTTTTATTATTTTAATTTTTAACCCTCTCCTTCTGACTATAATATACCACGTAGTAGAATCATATAGGGTATTACGCCTCATACTATATACTAGGCAATGAGTGCACAATCGGAGGTGCTTTTTTGATCCTAAGTCTTGGGGTCATTTGGTATATGTAATATCGGGGCTAATTTTTTTTTTACAATTTTTATCACCTACTTAAGGCTGTTATTAGGCCGGCCTTGCCTATGTACTGTATCTAATGGCCTTTTTAGACCTAGGCAAGGTAAGACTAGATAGCCTGGAAGGAATGGTAAAAAAAAACATGATTTTAACGATGTTGAACGTACTCATATATTAACCCCTTAGAAAGCCAAGTGGCCAGCTAGTCATAATCCACAATGGGCACTAAGTGATAGATCCACAGAAGAACGCTAATTTCTTAAGGTTATGTTATCTCATTTTAATGCATCCCTTTTCCTTAAAAATAAAGGTGCCTTATATTTTAACTGACTTAAGGCTTCTTCATATGCAAATCATATGTTAATGAGCACTTTGACCTACAAACTGAGATCCTCATACCTCTATTCATGTTAAGATTATGCTAATAATGTAACCATAATTAGCAACTGCTGAAAGTTGCCCTTACTCCCTTCTAAATCCTGAAGTTCATTGCATTATTTCTCCAGATAGCCTACAATTTTTTTAATTATAAAATGTTTTAGCAGGAAGTTATACATTGAGAGTTACCTCTTGTTTTCAAGTAATGTATGCCCTGGGCACAGAGTTATGATAACAATACATGGTTACATTAAATGAACAGAGGTTATACATTACATTCACAGACATTTCATGGACAGTTATAGTTGGAAAATTGGATACAGGGTGTAGCCAGGACTGGTTTCTGGCTACTTTCTGCCCCCTCATGGCAGTAAGCCCTGGTAAGAGCAGGCCTGCCAGGAGTTATCATGGGTTTTCCCCACTCACAGTAGCTTCTTGATTGACAGGGGAGTCAGTGGGACTAGCCTGTGTGTGTCCAATTCCTGGATTCAGACCTGGTACCTACTTACCTTGCACTTAAGGAGCTGCACTGCTGAATTTAGTCAATGCCTCTGCCTCCTTGAGAGAGGCTGGTCTACCCTAACAATTGTACAGGGCTCTGCCAAGTTTGTACTCCCTCCCCTAGGGGAGTGGAGAGGGAGACTACTGTATACCCTTTACTCCACCAGAGAGTAAGGGAAGAGCATGGACTGCTTCAGGTGACCATAGCCTGGAGTGGTGATCCAGGGTACATCCTGAGGGTGAAGCCCCACAAAGTGAAGTATGCTGTGTATGCTGTTCCATCTGCCAGTGTACAAAATAAAGTGATATCTTCCTGCCTGAGTCTACAATCTATCAGGTGGAGGGGAAGTAAGTTCTCCTGCAGGGATTGTCCCCACATCCCTGGGCCTGCAAGAGATGGAGGCACTGCCACCAAGAGAGAAAATCAGATCTTACCCTAGAAGCCTGTCCTGTTATCCTTCACAACACCACAGGAGACTCAGATCTACTGTAAGTCAGCAGGTATGCACTACTGTAAGCCAGCAGGTATGCACCACACCACACATGTAGTTGGAACCTCTCCCAAATGGTGGGGGAAACACGTCTACAAGGGGATAAAACGGGAAAGGGAAGAGGGTAAGCTTTAGTGGTACCCATAGGAATGGATGGAGTGTAGGAATTAACCCTTTCATGACGTGCTATACTGACAGATATATAGTGGAACATATAAATGGCAAAAATACAGCAGCAAATTAATATTTTTTTTCCCAAGGGATTAACTCTAATATGTTTAATGATGACAGTGAATGTTAGATGTGTTTATTTGACCTACTACTGTGTATATATAATTTCCAGTATAAAGCAGGGGTGCACAAACTGGAAGGCTCACCCCTCAAGGGGGGTGCAGGATTTTATAGGGGGGCACGGCAGTTAGATAGGCCCTGCGCTCTTCCCCAAGGCATTTAAATTAAATGCTGGGGGAGGTGTGAGGCCTCTGTAACGTCTCTTACCTGCTCTCTGCCGGCTCTTCGGTGACAAGTCGCCATGACAACACGGCATAAAATGGCAACGCGATGTCACATGACTTAGTGACATCATATGACAACGCTGAAGCCAGAGAGCAGGTAAGGAAGGGGGGGGGGAGAGCAGACGGGGGTGCGAACAGAAACATTTGCACACCCCTGGTATAAAGTATTTTTACCAGAATTAATATACATATGAGAATTATTTTCAAGGAGATAGAAGTAACTAAAATAATATTTAATTACACACTGTTCAGGCACTGTGTGTCAAAAAGAGAATCAACATTTTTTACATATATAATATTCTAACTAGTATAGTATACGAACGTTCCCTAGTAATGTTCTTTCCCAATTCACATGTGCAGTGTATTTTTTTAGGATATGGTAATCCCCCTTCATCCAGGTAATGTTATCTCGCTCGTTTTGCTAAGGCTACGCTTATAGTGCCGGTGACGGCGACGTCAGGCTGCGGTTGCTGGTAAAATCAAATTGAGGTGACTTCCAGCAATCGCGACCGAGCCATCGAGCTATCACGTTGCGCTTACTATAAGCGCATGCGACGGCGGCAATGCATTTGTTTTGACGCGACATCGTTGTCGCTGGCACTATAAGCGCAGCCTAACGGATCTTACTTTTGCATATCATTAGCCTTGAGGATACCCATTAATGAGGAAAATAACGTCTGTTACCTAATTTGGTAATGTAAAATTAGTTGCTCTTCTGAGGATCTACTCCTATGGGTTTAACATCTGCACATAGCTCTTTTGACCCAGTTACACTAAAAGGGTGCTAAACTTTAGCACGCTTTTACTCCCATTCATTTGATAAGGAGTTAATAGGGGCTATATATTAGTGTGTATTAATCCTTTTGGTGCCTGAATGGATTAAATCATTTCCTGCTATAGGGTTTTATAAATACAGCCGAATTTCCAAAAAATATTGCTTCACTTGCAAAATTGTGTTATTCAAATGTTACAAATCAATACCAAGCATGTCTTCTTTTTTTATTTTTTCTCATACAGAATATTAAAACGTTTGTCGTATGATACAATAACAGGAGATCTTGTTGAATGACTAATGCAGCCAGAAACATTTGTCATTGTATCATTCCCTGTGTGAAAGCTGTTGAGTGCTCTCTAGTTTTCTTGCATGCATTCTGATTCTTGGTTTTCATACAGATTCGCGTGGAATATGGTTGCTATCATATTTCATTGCTGACACTCAGTTGCAAGAAGCTTAACTTTTCTTTTAATATGGATATACAAAACATTCAGGTGTCTGTTAGATTGTTTGTATAATTAAATACTTATTTTCCCATATTTGTATTCTTGTCATATAAATATTTTTTATGCAAACATAAAAAATAATAGACAAACAATATTCAAAATGCAAACTCTCTGACTTACAATTTTTTTTTTAACGTAATAATGATTTCCATTAGCATCCTTGTCTAATGTATTTCAAATGCTTGATACAAAATATCTGTACCAGTTTAGATATTAAAGTTTTTACTAAGGCAGAGCAAAGGGAAATTATGACGAATGAAACTAAAACATCCAATTATATTTTGTGTGATAAAATTAGAGCTGGCTTTTGACAGGTGCAACATGTGTTGTACAGGACCCCGCACTTTATGGGGCCCAGTGCTAGACCACAGGCTACCAGTAGCATGCGGTCTACCTTCCCTTCTTGCTTCCGGTCTCTCAGGTCCCACCACACACTGCAATCACAGACTGCAGGATGGAAGTATCGCTAGACTTGCCGGGTCAATAGAAGTGCCGATTCAGACGTCACGCTGGGATCTGCCTGCAGTGCCTGTGATTGTGAGCATGTGTGACTGCACTTTATTTATTTTCTGCCGCCTTTGATCATATAAACAAACATGTCATCTTGACACTTGAGGAAGCTAGAACACAGCGAAATACATTGAGTCCCGTTATCCTAAGTGTTATGAATTGGAGAAGGAACTGTAAGCGATCCGTCGTAGTTTCCAGATGGCCGCAACCAGAAGCAGTACCACCCGACACCCAATCGCAGCAGACACCAGCGCCACAGAGATGATTACCCATGCCTACACAGCAGTACTTATAGCATTGCTACTGATTGTGATGTGCCTGTTTTTATTCACTAGTATGTGAATATAACCTTTGGAGGATACATATGAGTTTTGCTCTACTATTCCATGTGATATTACCCTATATGTTCTTTATATTTTTTCCTCCCTTCTGACTGGTGCAGCCTTCTGCTCCCTTTTCCTTGAAAGACTACCTATACCTGAAGAAACTTTGAAACTGCTTCTCATCTAACATTGACTAGAGATTATTATTTCTATCCTTCATGGGTTTAGGTTCACTTTTTATATAAAAGTATACTTTCACTAAAGTTTCTATATTTTATGTAAAAGATTGGCCGGTTTAAAGGGCTCTGATTCACAAAACCTATTTTTTGTTCATGCATCACATTAATAAGGTGTTTGATTACTATCACTTCGTAACTATATATGTTTATATACTGTTTTCACTGTTAAAATTGAACACTTTTGAACACTTTTCACACACACTGTTTGGAACATTTGCACAGGGACACGAGTCCCAACATTTTTAATTGTGTGAGAGCGCCACCCTAGACTTTTTTGTTTCTAACAGCAAATCTCAGCAATTTCCATCTGCGAAACAGTAGGAATGGCTGCCCAAGCTTCTACCTCCTCTGCTGGGGCTACTACAACTCCTGCACCTAGAATCCGCAGCCAAAAGTTTAACAATAAGGATCTGGGGATCCTCATTGAAGGCGTTGTGGCTAACTACTCAAATTATTAGGGGCTATGTGCCAGAGGACCATTACTGTAGAAAAGCATTGTATTTGGGGGCGCAGTCTGCAGCACATTAACGCTATAGGCAATACTGTACATAGAATGGAGATGCCGAAAAAGACAGCAAGGTTAAAGTTAAAAAGAAAATGGCTGATCATGCAGCTGCAGCTGAGAGGACCAGAAGAGGACCACTTGCTCACCCGAATGAAGGAGCTGGTCAGCTCAGTCAGCTTCCACTCACCAGGTAGCTGGTTACTACCTGGTCTTGTTGACTCAGGGTATCTCGAGACCTGGTAAGTGGCAATACAGTACTTTTTATAGTACACTATATATAAATCTCATGTATACATGACACTTAAGACAACATCCTTGGACATCCAAACAAACATTACTATCTTACTTGCAGTGCACTTACACAAACAAGTGATGATTACTTACCTAAATAGCTTATGTGACATGCTTACTGTACATGTATTCCCTCATTAGACCTGTGTCCCTCAAATCATGGTCCTGTATATATACATTCAAGTCGTATTATGTAAGCCATATCAATAATGTTTGAAATCACTTTTGAAGAACTTTATATCACTTATTATTATGAATGTCTTTGATATGATGTATTTATTTTTTAGAGCCATCTTACAGACAGCAGACCCGGTTGACCTGACAGGCTGCAGAGACACAGGTGGATGAGGAAGGGGATGTGGCTGAAGAGGCCCAGATTGAGGAGGACAGTGACATAGATCAGTGAGCGTGAGGAGCCAGGTGACACTCTGGATGAGCTCACAACTGTTCCCCGCTCTTCATCTGTGGCTGGTCCCCACCCAACACCACTTTCTGCTGCAGCTCCATCAACTGTTATGATGTAGATGCAGTGGGAATTAATGAAAATTCAAAGGGCAGGATTCAGGGACATAGAAAGTCACATTACCTGTCTGGAGTCCAGGGAAGCCCTCAATGCCCAAATAAGAGAACAATTTGCCATTTGGGAGCAAGCAGCCACACACCAGGATGAAGCTGCAAAACAAGGTCGCCAAATTCTCTGTACTATTAGGCAGCACACAACAGCAGTCACTTCCAGCATTGCCCAGTTGATGAGGTCAGGTCCTAACCTTGGCAATGTATGGACACATCTGTACCCACAACAACGGTTGAATAAGTGGAGCCACTGGCCACATCCGGTGTATCCCTAATACTTGATACAACCTCTCCTGATCCCTCTTCTCATGACACCAGGATTGCCAGTACCTGTATGCCATGGTCAGCCCTGTACCCGAGGGCTAAGTGCGGGAGGCAGTACCTCGACAAAGAGAAGGCATTGTTTGTAAAGATGTAGATGTAATGTTGTCTGTTATATATATTGTTCTTTGGTGTTTATTATATATGTTAAAAAAATTGTGTTTTATTTTTTACAGTGTTATAAACTATTCTAGTTACTTCTGTCTCCTTGAATATCATTTTCACATATGTATATTCTCTCTGGTAAACTGATACTGTATACCATAAATTATACAGTATATACAATAGTAGGTTACATAAACATATCTAACATTCACTTTCATCAGTAAACAACATATTATACTTAATGCCTTACCAAACATATTATAATAATTTTTGCTATGTTGCAAGGGTTAGTTCCTACACTCAATCCATTCATTGGGGTACCATTATGGAGAAATAATGCAATGCTCCTCAGTGTTTAGAAGGGAGTAAGGGCAACTTTCAGCAGGTGCTATTAGCATAACAATAACAGTAACGGAGGTATGAGGATCTCTGATGGTAGGTAAAGTGCTCATTACCATATGACTTGCATATAAAGAAACCTACAGTCCGTTAAAAGTTAAGGTTCCCTTATTGTTAAGGAAAATAGCTGAATAACATAGTTAAGCAACTTTGGTGTTTATGCGTTACAGATATGTTTACATTAAAAGGAGAACATTACCTTAAAAAATTAGCGACCTTCTGAGGATCTACCCTTACTGTATGTAATAGTGCAGCAAATGTCCAAGTATGGGAGATAAAATATTTATCAACAGCTGATTTATACATTGTATTTGGTGTTCACAATAATCCATCCCTGGCCACAGGGTTTCATGGACCGGGCCTATCATAGGGTCCCGCATGGATATCGCACAGGGCCTCTGTATTTTACTAAAAAAAAAAAAAGCAGACCCTGCATTTGGTACATTGCAAAGCACCTGGAAAACTAGTGAAAGTGAATACCCAGTACTTACCACAACCTTTCTCAAATGTTAGATTTTTAGTCAAAGCTCTTGATTTTATTGCAATTTAATAAACCGTTCATGAATGTATGGGCACAATTTGTTATGCAAGATAATTGTTCTGTTCGAATCTGTTACACTTAGCAATTTTATTTCTTGCAGTGACATTTATAAAAGTGCTCATTCATGTAGATTTAGCAATTTATGATTTATAAAACATTAAATAAACACTTTGTGGTTAAATAGACACTGAGGTCTTTTCTATGTTAATGCATGTTATTGACTATATAGGGTAAGGACATGATAAATGTTTGTCTGTGTGACATTACCTTGCCTGCCTCATACCAGTAGCAAATTAAGTTTGATTAAGTTGATAATTGTCGCGCTCCGTCATTATAAAAAAAAATCATTATTTCGGAAGAAAAACAGGTCAAGTGATTCCATTCAAATGACTTCAACACTATATTCATGTATTCATGTATTAATTTCCCAAAATTCCCCAAGCAAGATTACCATAACTACTTTATTTAGTTCCTTCTATTGCTACTAATTAAAGTACTGTATACTCCACTGATCTTAGCATATCATCATGATAAAGTTTTATGCATGACTCTTATGGGTTCCCTGTGTAATTTATCTTTGAAGCACATTAGTTGAAAGCAATATAATACCTGGTAGGGATGTGTCAGGGTTCTGCTCGCCACAAACCAGGGTCGGACCGCGAGGCTGAGGTGGGGTTGTAAAAGCACCGACCTGAGACCGCGCAGGCTGATCCGGATTGCGCAGTTCGTTGTCAAACGTAGCAGGATCAGGAAAGGAGAAGACAGCGTCGTCGTTGTACAAGCCAGGGTCAGGACAGGAGATATCAGGATAAACATTGTTCAGGCAAGAGTTCGGCAACAGGTAGTCAGGAGAGCCCCGCTTCAGCTTAGCAGCGCGGGGTTGGCCTCTGCGCGAGCGACGACCATGGCCCATGGTACTGGTTACAGGAGATGGTAGGCAGACCAGAATAGCACACCGCTTTGCTGCACGGGTGCACCAGTGCTACAGCGCAAGAGTCCTGAGCGGCTGGGGAATCCTCTGTAACAGCGCAGGAACCAGGACACGGCCTCTCTAGATTAGGGAAAGAGTAGGGATACCTTTGCCTCAGTGCAGGAAAGCAGGAAGCTGAAGACATAGGGGATACCTTTGCTTCAGCGCAGGAGAACAAGCGGGAGCTTGAAGGAAGCTGAAGGACGCAGGGCGGAACCTCCGTATCAGCATAGGAGAACAAGCGGCTTGAAGGGAGCTGAAGGACGCAGGGCGGAACCTGGTATCAGCATAGGAGAACAAGCGGCTTGAAGGAAGCTGAAGGACGCAGGACGGAACCTGGTATCAGCATAGGAGAACAAGCGAGGGCTTGTGGCAAAACAGTAGACATCCAGTTAGGACTATGCTCGGTAGGGAGCATTATGGGAAGACAGTACTTAAAGGCCAGCGGGCCAATCCCCGGCCAATCCCCGGCGGGGGTGTGAAGGTACTGCTCCTAATGAGTGAATGCAAGTATAGGTTGCAGTGAAAGGCTGCACAGCTGCAGTAGATACCAGAGGGAGTGTGTATTGCTTTGGTGAGTGAATCCAGGCTGCAGCAAACCTCAGGAGAGCTGTTCCAGAACTGCACCGGTCTGCAAGGTAAGGCAACCAGTAAACCGTGGAGCGGATTCCTTACAGGATGGTATTTTTTTTTTACACTTCTCTTTAGATATGAATTCAGATTTCCCGTACTAATAAATAGAAAATTATTTGCAGGTAGGTTTTCTAATGATGTACCGTATACAAGAAGTTCCACAGCCTTTTATAACCATGCTGAGAAGTAGCTCTCAAAGTGTGGTGGGAAAAAGTGTTCCAAGAATAAATAAATATAGCATGCAGCCCTCAATCATTACAACTTACTGTTTGATTGTCCTTACAAGGAGAAGGCACAATGTCCAAAAGTTTGGTGCAATTCTAACAGCATTTTATTTGACGTATGCAAAAATTACAATTTGTTCGGGCCTGTGTGGGTCTTTCATAAGGTAAGTTTTCCCCCACAATTGCATCAGCAGCTGTTCTATTGAACACACATTTAATCATCAACAATTTCCTTACCACTATTGGAAACCACACACAGTGCCATGACTAGTATAGTTTGTATGTGCATGTGCTTTTTTATTGCATTAAACTCCATGTACATTAATACTGTAGGTAGTAATCCACTGTGTATTTCTATGTAGTTGCTTTATTTTCATTTTTCCACCTCTCATTGAACTGTTCTAACAGCAAATAACTAACGACAAATGTTGCATTGATTCATATCCAGTTATTATACAGACAGGCAAATAAAAAATAGACAGCAAGTTGTTATTTTTATAACAGGCATATGGAACAAAGTTGAGCAATTGACCTTGCAAGTTGAAATGATGACTCAATCCTCCCCTTCATAAAGATGCTAGTTGTCCCCATCACTGAGAACCTATTTAAATGAGGTTTTTATTTTGCTCCAATTTTGCCGATTTGCTATAGTTTGTGATTTGGGGAGTGTCAATAGATCCTTTAAGAATGTAAGATTTTAGGTTGTGTACATTTTTCTGTTAAATCTGCATCAGATCTACAGTATTAAAGGGTTTCTTACACTTTGGCACTACAACAAGCAGAAGAGAAGATGGTGTCAAAATATAATTTGTATTTGTATTGATACAGTAGATAAAATGGAAGACACTCTGTAAGAATGAAAAGCTATAAGAGTACTAAAAATACCAATGCATGAAAAGTAGAAATTAGCATTTTTAAAAACCAAGCATGACACCATAAAATAAAAATGCCTCCGTAAAATGTGCTTGGTAGTGCAAAACATGTCTATACAAAAATCAAAAATTAGGTCAGCCAAAGGAAGTCTCTGATGAAGATTATCACACATTACAATATTGCACATTATAGAATGTTTTCATTTGCAATACATTTTTTTTCTTTGCTTTAGAAAGAAAATATGTGTCTTTACCCCAATTCTAAGTGGGAAAAACAAAACAACACAAAGTCAAAGAATTCAGAAATGTAACACTGGGCTCCTAAGGGCGACATGTACAGTATGATTACTGTAGTTGCAAATACAGTATATTAATGACAAGTATAAATTATAGGGCACATTCCATACCAAGCTCTAAAATTAGGACTGATATTATTGATATTATTGAATATTGATATTATTGAAATTAATTGATATTAGAGGATTGACAATATCACCTGTTGCACAGGAATACTGTAAATTCCTTTTCTAGCAGGTAGCAAAATGTGAAGTTTAGCACCTTATTCTACAGTATAATGTCCAAAGCGGTCATTAGTGCCTAGTTAAACCGAAAGTCCCCATTTAAGTCAATGTGGACTTCATCTGAAAACGTCCTGCAAGGCCGCATCGGACTATATAGAATTACCCCCTCTCCCAATGAAGACGGTCAGTAGATGTAGTAGAAACATTTAAGATGTTTACAAACATAAGGTAGAATAATTTCAGAAGAGTGAAAAACCCAAGCAAATTACCCAAATTCCAAATTTACTGTATGCCTACAATGATAATAATAAATTATTCCATACTCCCGTTCAAGTGTATAACAAGAAGCAACTATGATGCTTAAACACCTGTTTATGGCCCAGATTAATTGAGAAATTGTAAGGGTTCCCTTCTTACGACTTTGATGCCTTTCTTGTACACCTACTGTACTTTGTTATACGGAAATGTAGTTATTTTGTATTCGAAATGTTCCCCTACAAACACTTGTAAAGGAATAAAAAAAACAGTAATAATAGTTCCAGCACTCACTGACTAGTAGAATAAATCTCAAGAGTAGGTAGACTGCAGTCACCCTTGCAGCAGGAGAGGAGAAGTGCTTGTGATTATGCTAGATGTCTTATACCCTGTGGTCTGATTTCAAACTAGTTATATTCAATCTACTTTTTCTTTGTCATACTCTTAGATTGATTACTTAGAGGTGCTTTGTGTGCTTAATCAGCTAGGGTTGCTGTTTCATTGTGTTGGGGCTTTGGGGGAGGGAAGTACCTCTGTGTCCCCTTTTGGGGTCCTGAGGGAATGGGCCTGAGGAAGGGGTTTGTCCCCGAAACATTGCCCCCCTGCTTATCCCCATTTTTTGCCCCCCCCCCCTTGTTTCTATCTCCACCCCACCCCCACCTCCCATTGTGTGATATTCTGTTTTTTGCATACTATTTTTTTTGCAGTGTGTATTTTAGACGCTTTTGTTTTGGTCACATCGCTCCGTGGATTTGACTTGTGTTGACATTAAATATCTTTTTTTGATTTGGCAATTACCTACTCTGGAGATTTATTCTACTAGTCAGTGAGTGCTGGAACTATTATTACTGTTTTGTAATTATTTGGGAGGAATTGGGTCCTTCTTTTTGTTCCTTTATTTGCACCCTGCAACCTGAATGAGATTATCTTATTTTTTGAGTGCTGTCTATCACTTGTTTTTTCTTTTACTTGTAAAGGAATAGATCTGATTGTCGGAGGGACATATTATCTTTCTGTTATGGTTCCGATTGTTTTTGTAATGTGGGAAATTTTACGTAGTTACATAGTAGATGAGGTGGAAAAAGTCATACAGATGTAGCCAAACGTACTATCCTTGGGGCCACAGAGATAAATGCAGACACCCGCAGCCCTCCCATGACCACAAGGATTGCAAGTCTTGCAGCCTGGAAGGATTAACGCTGCAGGGTTCCATATTTTCCAAGGGTTTCCCAGAGTTAAGCCTTCACTTGATGGGTCATCCTGCTGGAAGAGAAATCCGATACTCACATTTCAGATGAGGTATACAGGTGCCTGTCTGCCGTCTCTGATCTCTCTGCTTGGATCTTTGAATCCTCACTCAGTGAAGGTTAGCAGACTGGACATCCTCCCTCCTTGATGTCGATTCCATTACATGGAGCTCTACATCATGAGAGGGAGGCTGTATGGCCAAATTTGGGCATCTAAATGTAACAGGGTATGTCTATTCTGCCTGTCTTTCCCCCTGTTATGTAAGTTCCTGCTAGATGCAGGCTGTGACAGGTTCTGTGGGCTTGTGACCCCCCTACATGCTCCTCTCTGATAGACAGAAGTGTGGTGGTGACTCATGACCTGTGTAAGCCTATCAGGGATAGGTATAGACCATTAACAGCGGGGGTCCCTGGCAGTCCCATTCAAACTGAATGGGACTGCCAGGGACCCCTGC